>NC_133933.1:72506502-72802701 GCF_031877795.1 Strix aluco | reverse complement strand
TGACCTGTAATTCAGTGCTTTAATATCTTCACCATACAGCCCTACTTATTGTAAACCACCATCTTGTAACCTAAATGAAGAAGACTTTTTTGTATAACTGAAATGCCATTTGAACATGTGGCATTTGGTTCAAATTTTTTTCCATGTGAATTTTTAAAAAGATATGAAATGTACATTTGTTAGAGATGTTGTGCTAAGAGAGAAAAAAAATTGGCAAGCTCTAGGCTGTTAGGTATGCTCAACAGCCTTTTTTTGGCGGGGGGGGGGGGGGGGGGGGGAGGGGTTATCCGGCTCCTTGCTTTTTGCTCTGTCAGCAAGTCTGAAGATTTCAGAAAGAACTGGACCATATCCTGTGCGGGAGAAAAGACAACAGTATTTCTGACTTTATGGGGGTGACAGAACATTTCTTTTTGGTTAATGAAAAGCAGGGCCTTCTGGTGCCATAGTGAAATTATCCAACTATAGTATATGGATGGTGGTGGGACAAGTAATGATATGATACTCAGCATGTGTCTAGGCTTGTTCCCTTAATGTCTTAATACTAAATGCTATTGTACAAAAACTCCTTGTTCAGAAGTTGTGCGGGTATCTTATTTAAATATGGGTGGGAGATTTATAGAGTAAGTTAAGTGAAGAAACAGACAATATTTCACAGAGGAGTGGAAACTCATTGAGAGTATGCATTTCTGCGGATTATGTATGATGATAATGATGATACTCATACAAAGAAGAACTCATCAGTATCAGATGATGTTACTTCATATGCTGGCATTAGGAAAAAGAATTCCTGTAATTAGAAATAGACTTTGATTCTAAAGTCCAGTTTCAAAAAATAATTGGGGTACCTGGGAACCTAAATTTGACTGAGAATTGATAGGGCCTGTGTTTCTTGGAAATGTATGTACCTTACAAATTTCTGTCTCATCATTATTGGAATGAAGCTGAATGCCAACAGAAACTAGGTCAGGGGAACTTCAACAGCTTAACTGATGCATCTAAAGATATTTCAGCGTGGTCTAACTAAAAATATCAGAAAGACAGTCAAAGACTAAATGAACTTGTTATGAATACTGAAAAATTCACAGGCCTGTATTCATTGCTTTACAACAACAACAAAACAGCAGCATTTCTGCAGTTTTAGGAATAAAAGTTGTCTTTGAAAAAGAGGAATGTATGTGATGGGATGAGAGACAAAAGTTGCTGTGCAAGGAATATCACTTATGATAAACCCGAGGTGGTGAATAAATTTTGGAGGTGAGTTTAGAGGAAACTAAGACATCTGATCTGTATCTGTCTCTTTTGGAAGATCTTTCCTACCAACTTTAACAGTAGGATCCTTCATGAAGCTGATGATGTTCACCCTTATCACACTGCCCTTTCCTCATGTGGTTTGGAGCAGGTCCAGATGACACCATGGCATAACCATCTCAGAGTGAGTCTATACCTGATGTCTCAGCATGTGAACAGAAACATGTCCATAGTCAGTCATTTGTGCTGAGATAGCATGGATTATTAATAGAGTGAACCAGAAAAAAAAAAGAATACCTTTGTAAAAAATAAAAATAGTGCAATTCTTCTTGGGAACAATTCAGATATTGGCATTTTTGGTCAGTGAATGCGGTTTCATGTTGTTTCCACACACTGTTGGTATATTTGTTCAAAGATTTCTTTGGAGTCTGATTCAAACACAAATTGGTGGCTCTTGACAAACACCATTTGAGCTGCTGAAGCCTCTCATCTGAGCAGATCTGGCTTTGGGTGTTATTGCAGTTTGAGAAGTCACATCCTGATGCCAAGGGTCTCACAGTGGCACATGGGGTGCGGTCCTGGGCTGGAGGGGGCCATGAAAACCTTCAGTGAGATGGACTGGAGGGGTCTCCCGGCTCCAGTCCCCTCCTTGCACAGTGCTTGCAAACCTTACCATGCTGGACAGGCAGGCACGTGACTCTGTGAGGAGCCACCTCTGCATCCTCAGACTACATGTCCACTTTTAGGGGTAAAAAAATGTAGTTTCTGGGGCCCATCCTCAGTGTGTTTTTCAGTGCAAGTTACAACGCAGTGTTTTGCAGGGTGGCAGTATGGGCATCTGTGTTAGGTTTCAAAGATGATCCTGGAACAGAATCATAGAATGGTTTGGGTTGGAAGGGACCTTAAATATCATCTGGTTCCAACGCCCCTGCCAGGGGCAGGGACACCTCCCACTAGACCAGGTTGTTCAAAGCCCCATCCAGCCTGACCTTGAGCACTTCCAGGGAGGGGGCAGCCACAATTTCTCTGGGCAACCTGTTCCAGTGTCTTACCACCCTCACAGGAAAGAATTTCTTCCTTATATCTAATCTAAATCTACCCTCTTTCAGTGTAAAACCATTAGCCCTCTTCCTATCCCTACACTCCCTGATAAAGAGTCCCTTGCCATCTTTTCTGTAAGCCCCCTTGAAGTGCTGGAAGGCTGCTATAAGGTCTTCCGCCAGCTGCCTTTTCTCCAGGCTGAACAACCCCAACTCTCTCAGCCTGTCCTCATAAGGGAGGTGCTCCAGCCCCCTGATCATCTTTGTGGCCCTCCTCTGGACCCACTTGAGCAGCTCCATGTTCTTCTTATGTTGGGGGCCCCAGAGCTGGACACAGCACTCCAGGTGTGGTCTCACAAGGGCTGAGTAGAGGGGGAGAATCCCTTCCCTTGTCCTGCTAGCCACACTTCTCTTGATGCAGCCCAGGATATGGTTGGCTTTCTGGGCTGTGAGCACACATTGCTGGCTCGTATTCAGTTTTCCATGCACTAATATCCCCACGTCCTCATTGCCCAGCCTGTATTTGTGCTTGGGATTGCCCTGACCCATGTGCAGGACCTTGCACTTGGCCTTGTTGAACTTCATGAGGTTTGCATGGGCCCACCTCTCAAGCCTGTCAAGGCTCCTGTGGGTGGTATCTCCCTTCCCTCCAGTGTGTTGATTGCACCACACAGCTTGGTGTCTTCAGAAAACTTGCTGAGGGTGCACTCAATCCACTGTCCATGTCACCAACTGATATGTTAAACAGCACCAGTCCCAACACTGACACCTGAAGAACGGCACTTGTCACTGCTCTCCACTTGGACATCGAGTCATTGACCACAAGTCTTTGAGTGCAATTCTTTGTGTCCATCAGACCAATGCTGGGTGCCTGTTCTGTGGGGCCCCCAGTAGGCTGGTAATGTCCCAGTCTGCTGAGAAAACACAGCACATTGAGACCATTGATCTCCTGAAGAGAGAGCAAACCTCCCACCCACCCCAAATTCCTGTCTCAGCTAGCTGAGAGATAAAAATGTTACAAGATGAGGTGGGACCCCCTTTCTTTCCCCTGAAGTGCAGAGGATATCTTGGCACAGGTACAAATCAAGTTTCAAAGGTCTGCCGCCACAATCTGGAAGGTGTTTCAGATGGAGGCTTCCTTCAGGTTCAGTGTCGTGCAGCACGTACCTGTGTGTGGCAGGGGTCTGTCCCAGTGCTAGCAAGTACACTTTCTATCTTGAGAGAATCCGAACAAAACCTCATATTTTTTCCTACAAATTTTTTCCAGAGTAAATGATCTGCAGGCATTTACCCAGAATATCATTAACACAGAAAGGGAAGCTGAGTTTATTGTGCCCAAATGTTACACTGGTGTTTACAGGAATTCTGATCTTTATATTTCTTGCTAAACATAATCTATTTTGTGTATGTTATAGTAACCCTGTCTGGGACTTTAAATAATAACAGAAGACTATAAAAGCTAAAATTTCTTTTTTCAACTCATTAGATGCATTTATAGATTTAGAATATTCTGTATACTCCATTTTCTACTTCAATATACAAAAATTAAAAGCCTTAGAATTTAACTAGAAACACAGAACTAAACAATGTTTTGTTTATGGCCTGCGTTGTATTAACATTGTTGCTTTTCATTATAGGGTGATGCTGGGGAAATGATGAATTTTGGTGACAGTGTTATCAATTATGTACTTTCAAAATAAAGCTTTACATTTTATTACTAATGGGGGAAAAAATCTGGGCCAAATTTGACTCATGTAGCTTGAATGAATCACTAGCGTCATCAGATTTACGTCAAGGTTGGGCTGGGTTGACTCTCCACTCGCTGAGTAGAAAACTCAAAATCTTGGCACTTAATTAGGAGAAACACACAAGCATTTAAATGCTGCTCTTAAGTAGGATTAGGCAATGAGTGCGGAGTTCAGTGTGTACACTGGGCAGAAACGGACTTTGGGAGGTTCCTACTGCAGGGGTTAGTGACTGATCAGACCCTGGAGATGGGCGGGGTGGGAGGCTGGGGCCTGGGCAGCCTGCAGGCAGGGCAGCCTGAGGCTGGCCCTGCCTCAGTAGGCTGAGATAAAACAGGGTGTGTGGCAGATTTACCTTGCTCAGTTAGCACAGGAAAAACAGAGATTGCTCTATTGTAAGAATTTTACCTCAGAAGATTTATTTTGCAGGACTGAAAGAGATTTGCAAGATCTGTCAGCCCCATACCTAGACAGCCAGGAGTGCTTCCTGATGCCTGTCGGGGACACCACTGAAATATGGACAGCATATGAAGTATTTCCATCCTGGTGCCTCTCATGCCCTGGTTTCCAAAGGAAGAAAAATGCAGAAATGTGGGCTGGAAATATACTGGTTCACAATCCTGGTGGTTGGGGACAAGGTGGGAAGAGCTGAGGAGAGCACCAACGCACAGCGTGTGCACTCTGTCATGTAAAATCTTTCATAATCTACCCAAACTAGTGGTGTATTCTGAGTCCACCATTGCCAAAAGGTGGTAGATCCAGAAATTCACCTTTCTGAGAGATGGAAACCTATACTTAATTTCCAGCCTGGCTTTCTTAATGGCTGGCCATTATCTCTTTGTTCTTATGCCAGCTCATTGTCTTTAATCTTAAAAAGCTCTTTCCTTTTCTGGTGTTTATCTTCCAGCTGTATTTACAAGGAGTGACTGTATCCCCTCTCAGGCTTGGATCTGCTTGGCTAAATAAGCCACTGTCTTTTAATTTCCTCTTGTAAAATAAACTCTCCGTTGCTTGGATCATCCCAGCAGCCATTTCTGCACCTGTTCTGGTACAAGTTCCCTTTCCATCAACGTGGGTGACCCAAACAGCCAACAATAGTTGAGGATTCACAAGGGCTTTGTATTGGTGACTTTCATACTCCTAGAAACACCTTGGTGGATTCATTCTCAGATAACATTGCCTTTTTTGTAAATGCATCCTGTGACTGACTGGTATATGCAGATTTTTCACTGCCAAAGAGTTTGAGTCCAGAAACTCACAGTAGCCCTCAAGCTTTTAAGCTCCAGTTACGTGATCCCAACTTTCAAAAAAGTACAGCTAAATGCCCAGTTGCAGAGCGTGAACCAAAGCAGCCAAAGAGCAGATGCCTTGTTTATGATATCAAAATTGCTTCCAGTGTCATGTTATATCTGGCAGCATTTGCATTGTGGAGATGGAATTTTTTTCTCTAACCATGGTGTTAAACAAAAACCGAGATGATGGTATTAATTAAGCAATAAAGCAATGCCAAATCTATGTGGGACGTAGGTAGTTTTAAAAGGATTAAGTGCTTTATAAATAAAGTACATCTGGAAAGTAAAGCTTCTGGTACCTCAGCGAACTCCCTCCCACCCATTGAATTCCTTCTCAGCTGCGCTTGCTTGCCTCAACCAACTTGAGCCAGCAGCAGACTTGCCTCCTATCGTTTTGCACTTTCTCATCACTGTAATCCAAATTTCAGGGATACCTGTCTTGTGCAGTGTCTCAGGACATTTGATATTGTTTAGGATTATTTTTGCTGAAGGTTTCTGTGTGTGTGTGTGTGTGTGTGTGTGTGTGTGTGCTTAAATAGAGGACATTTCAGGTCAGCCAGTGGGTTCCTTAACTACTTCAATCTGTGTCTCAGTGGTAATATTGCTCATATAAAATTGTTTGTTATTGCTCAAATTTTCAATATCTTTCATGCGATGATGGATTTAAAAGCAAAATATTGTTATTCAGTTAAACAAAACATGACCAATATTTTCTCAAGGTGTTACATCTATTACAGAGCTGAGTCACAAATATCCACAATATAAACAAATCTGGAATACCTTTTTTTAATTTACAGGTCCTTTTGGACTTGTACCTTCTTTATAATCTGTTAGAAATCCAAATTCATGCTTAGTACCATATGTACCATAGAAGAATCTTTGTTGGGATTTACTTCCCATCCAATATCACAACACATATGTTACACGACACAGAAAAAATGTGTAATATTTCATTTTCCCCTCATTGTGGCCCCATGCTTTCTTGGCTTTTTTTTTTCCCTTCCAGAATGTAACTCAATATACCAAATATTGGAAAAGTAGTTGCCACTTGATAAAGAAAGACAGTATAAATGAAACCTCCAATATTCATTCAGTTATAGATGTGCTAAAATATTTGTATTTAGAAAGGAGTCTTAATATCTGCCATTATGGCAATGACCTAAGCAGGAGGGAAGAGTGTGAGTGTGTGTTTGTGTGTGTGTATATGTGTATTTGTCTCTGTGTACAAGTATGTATATATATGTGGTTGGAATGGAAGACCCTGACATTTCCTTGCTGGCTTCTTATTTAGCCACAGTTGTCACAGACAGGATGAAGTTTCTTCTGCAAAAAGAATAATTCAGGTCTTATTACCAACAGTAATAATAGTTGCTGGTATTAAAAACTACTAAAATCTGGTCTGGAAAGAGTAAAAATAAATAAAAGATCATATAATATGGGTGCTAGCTGCCCATGCCAGGAGGAAATTGCTTGGCAAAGAAAATATCTGAAATCCTTTAAAAGCTGTTTTGTGTACCAGTTTCAGAGTGATGCTGGCCTGACTTCCAGCTGACTAATGGCAGCTCCATGGAGAGTAACATCAGTGCCCATTCCTTACTTATTACCAATAATATATCACTTGGAAAATAAACAGAAAGATAAATGACAGGACAGATGTCTAATGAGGCAGAGGTTAAGGAGTGTTAAACTGTGCTGGACACCATCCGACATGCCGGTGTTAAATTATGCTGAATGCCCTGAGCTCCCTCCCCATAAAGGTCAATGCTCTGGGTATGTTCCTGGATGATTTATTAAATCAAAGAATGGCCCACATGCCTATCTCTCTGGGAGGTGAGCAGCTTGCAACATTGTCAACCGCAGCCCCATAATAAACCAAATTTAAACATCACTCAAGTCAATCCGTCTTCATCACTTGCTCCATTGCAAGCCCTCCTCTGTCTTGTTCTCACCAGCCAGCCATGACATGGAGTATTGTTCTTCATATACATCCCTGTAGCTATTTTAGAAGCCTGTGGTGTTCTCCGCTAAAGTTAGAAACCCCCTGAAAATGGCTGTTTCTTTTGGATCAGGTCAGACTGGCTCAGTCTCTGCTATTTCCATGTTGTGGGTGGCTGAGTAGATGACATTTTCCTGTCCCATATTTGTAGGTTAGGTGCAAATATGGTATTTATAAAGAAAATATTTTAATTTTGCGTTCAATATTTAATTACAGCAGAATAAGCTAGCTTTATCCTTCATGCCTGAAGAGTTAGATTCCCTTTACCTAAAATCTTTCTGAAGTGAGTCTCACAGGATGCTACCACAGGGATCCATCTGTATTGCCTGCAGTGCCATCTCTACCGACGGGCAATGAGATACTTGTTAGTTGTAGTTGATGTGAATAGTAGTGGTTTCTGTACTTCTTCCAGTTGGTGTCCACTCTTTCAGCTTCTTTTTTTTTGTACCTCGTTATCTACTTTCTGCTCAATGGAAAAGTGATAGATAACTAGAATGCATCTTTGGTACTTTTGAGATTGCGTAGCCCTATAAAATTTTCTCCCCATTCCTGTTTCTTAAGATACACTATAGGACTCACCAACGTGTCCAAGTTACTAGAGGAGGCTTGTGGAGGAAGAGAAGCAGATCCTTGTATAAGACTTTAGTTCTCCACCTGCAGAGCAGGCATGCAGAGGGTCAGCGCTTCCACCTTCTGTCTGCATCCTGGCACAGCCAAGGTGAAAGGAAAGATCCTGGTGAAGGAGTGGGGTACCAGGAGCCAGTTTTCACTACTTTTCCAAACAACTCTTTTGAGAAGCTGGAGGTCTTATGTGGTGCAGTCATTTGAAAAGCATGTTAACTTGAGCTGTTTCACAAATACTGAGCATAAACATGGTGGCCGAGGGTGAGCAACTTTCCTCTTCAAAGAAATCCTAGACACTGCCTGCTAGCAGATGCTGTGGATACCCCTAGCCATTATTCAACAGAAGGGCAGCAAAAAGGTATATGTTCTGCCTCTTGCTTGGCTTTTCCTCTGGGCTTTTAGTATAATTTGCCACTGAAACTGGTGTGAATTTTGTATGGAAAGAGTCACAATGGTGGCTCAATGCTCTGTGTGTGTTTTCTGCTGTCCAGCGGGACTATCTCATAAACAGGGTGCGGGCTCCTGACAGCCGCTGGAAGTGCTTCCCAGAAGGGCGTGGGGACTTTCCAGATGGACAAAGTGATTTATTACCAGAATAACTCAGAGGGGTGTGACTTAACAACTGTTATAGTTGAAAAATGGGACCAAAGGCACAGAACTTGTTAGAAATGCTTGGACTGAAGTTCTGATAACACATTGTTGCTAATAATGCTGTATTTTTCCTGGCTTTCTGCTTTATTGGTCACAGGATCACAGGACATCCCTGGGAAGGTAGAGGAGGATGAGGGATGTCTTAGATGTGATCAGATCTAAGATATGGCATGTCAGAGAACTTGAAGTGTGTGGAGAAGACTCAAGAAGGACTCAGAAACATATCAGAAGACAATTTTCTGCTAAGTCAGTACCTACAGAAACTTCTCTTGAAAAATGTGCAGCAAAACTGGTACAAAAACCTTTTAATCTGATCAGTTATCCAATTTAATTAAAAGTCCTCAGAAGCTCATATGAGCTGAACAGAGATACCAAGTTTACCAAAAAAAATTGTGAAGAAATGAAATCAATAAAGGCTTCCTCTAGGATAAGAGAGAACCTAACTTTCATATTTTCAGTCAACTCGAGATTAATATGACTACTGAAATCCTAGGAGGTCATCCACACTGAAAGTAAAAGCATGTTAATCCTTCCTTCAAAATGGACCACAAGTAGTGCTTAGTTCTTATGCAAATAGGCAGGCTTGGGCTGATTAAGGAAAGGTAATCACCTAAAGGCTAAGCACATTATTCTCTTAGTTGCCTGACTCTAGAAACAGGCATTACTCAGCCATCACTTTGCTTTTCCTGCCTTCCCCTTTTTGCTCATTTTTCTTGCTTGCTTGTGAAGCAGGTTTCTTTGCTCAACATGCCTTCAAATTTTTCAAGGCTAAGGTAACTGAAATCACCTCAACCCACTTTGGCCCATCTCCAGGCAATAAGACACTTTCTTACCCTTGTTTCTCTGATTTTATTCCCACTAAAAAAACCCTGCAGATAGTGCATCATTTAAAGTCAAAAGACATGAAGTAGGATTTATATTCTAATGGCCACCAAGAGGGAATCTTGCTAGTGTCAGAGGTCGAATAGTTATGTCAAGAACACTTTATTCAGTAGCAATAAAAAATTCATCCATGCACCAATAAAAAAGCCCTCTGGACCTTCATACAGCTGCGGGTATTATATGTGTTCCTCTATACGAGAACAATAAGTATTTGCCTGTGTTTTGTTCCACATGGGCTTTATGATTCTGCAACCTTTTTGAGTTTTCAATGAAAAAAAGATTAGATGGAGCCAGTTGAGCAATAGCAATTCTAGTTGCAATCTCAGTACTTTAAGTCTTTTCCAAAAAAGTGATTTAGAGGCAGTCAACAGATTTGAGTGTCGTCCAGTTTTGGGATACAGGTCATAAACATTGACACATCATAATGGTATGGTGAACTATTATAATGGCGCCCGGTAGCATGGCTGCAGCTAAAGAGCTGTCAGCAATTTAGAGCTGTGTAAAGAAATTTTGAGCATGAAGTACAATGGGTGAATTTTGGCTTTGTGCCTGTGTCATCAAACAGCGAAAAAGCACTTTTAAACAGTTCAGTTTCTCTGGATGTATTTTTTCTCTCCTTTGTTTGTTGCCAAAAGGGGAGCTATTATTTTAGCGAAAAATACTTTCCTCTCTCTCTCTCTCTCTCTCTCTTTCTTTCTTTCTTTTGAGAAGGGGAGCCAGTGTCATACTATAGCACTGGAGCTGAGGACAGGAGGGTAGAAAAGGGTCAAAGAGTAAAGCGTGCTGTCTGCTTGGAAAGGCAAAACTTTAGCAATGTAACCGATACCACTCTGAGCACTTGTAAATAAGAAAACAGGATGCCCTGTATTAAGAATATCAGAAAGAAAACCTGCTAGTGTAACTTGCCATACAAAAAGACCAATTGTCCGGTCTCTCACATGAAATGTGTTTCAATTACTTAGAGAGAATAAAGGAGAATGCAAGATTTGTTTTTGATTTGGAAATCCTCATTTAGGTGTAATTTCCTAGAGATGTTCACGTATGCACTTCAGTGACCATTCGAGACTGAGGAACTATTAATTTAATTCAAAAGAATTCAAATGTTTTTGTAGAGCAGTTGAGGTCAGTTCTACAGATACTAGTTTTTTTTATGGTCCAAATTAGCCAGAGGAACAGAGGGTGTTTACCTGTGGTGGTCTTTCTGTTTAAGAAGAATGAATTATGTTCTGGGGTCACCACTAATAAAACTCTCAGCAGCCCATTCAGTTGTTATTGCATGCAGAGATTATTTGGAGAAGGTATGCAAATTATATAGTTGTGTTCATGCCTGATGGGGGGTACTGCACCTTCCTTAATCAAGGCAAATAAATTGCTATAACTTTGGGAGGTGCCTCCCTTTTCATTAAAAGAAGTAAGTTAGTGGGATCACTGAGTTTTTCGCCTTTCCATTTACATCTTGAAATCTGATCATCTTCTTCTCCAAGAAGTAGATGGAAAAATTCCTATTGACTGTAACACTAGAGTTTTTTTCCTGGGGAGAAAGAGTGTCTTCTTGCTTAATTCTTAACTAGTTTTTGTACCCAAAACTATAAATCTTTCAGTCCCAGTTTCCTGACACACTCAAGTGGAAACCGAAAAATATCCTCATTTTAACTTTTATTACATATCGAATTTTGCAAAGGTTTCTCTGCCAACACAAATGACTACAGGTTGGGAAGCAAGACTGTGAAACGGCTGAAAGCTGGTGATATTCACTTAATGAGCAGTACAGTCTTGCTCTGAAATGCATTTCTAACAGTAGAATTCAAATCACATACTTGTAAGACTGTTCAAAAAAAAAAAAAAAAAGGCAAGAAAAAGTCCAAGTGAGAATTTTCACAGCTCCAATTAGCAGTTTCAGGCCAGATCTACACTTACATGATCATTCAGATTGTTGGGCTAAAAGCTGTCTTGTGGGCTGTTTATTCAGATTTAGGGAGGGATTTTGTCTATCTTTGGTTTATTTCCACATATTTAAAATAATCTGCTTGATTTTCTGTGGCCCACAACAATCACTTTGTAGTATCAGGAAGCAGGAATTATGAGGAAGGACATGGTAACTGTCTTTTGAGCATCTTTTGTGCTCAGCAACAGTTCATGTCTCACTCTGATTTTGTGATGAGATCAGTTTAAAGATGATCCATCTGTAAATGATTACCTGGTCATGCAAGCTGAAGAGTCAAAGGTGCTTTGTCCATAGTGTTAAACAAATAAATCACTTGGATTGTTGAAATAAGCCTGAAGATATTTTATACAAAGTGGAACAGTATCCAAAGAAGAAGGATTAAATCTTCCCACCTGACAGGACTCTACAGGCAGCTGCTCAGACCACTCACTGGAGTGGTGGGTGGTTACAGTTCATATTCCAGGAGGGACTCAATCTTTCAATGATTTTTTTTTTTTTTGAGTTGCCTTGGGAGGAAAGGAAAACAACCCAGCAAAATTAAATTTAAGCACAGTTGTTGGTCTTTTTTTCTATTTCTCTGCTGAACCAAAGGTTAAGTCATCTCCAAGGATCTCCATGTGACGAGGCAAGGGAATATATACTCCATTTCTGGCGTGGTATGCATTTTGTTGTGAGTGGAAGGGAAAGCTGCTGGACCTTCAGTTCAGTAGCACCTTAAAACATGAATTTGGGGGTCTATTGTGTACTTAAAATCAAACAACTGGCTCAGTACATTACTCAATTGAGGCTGTAGCCTCTGCAAGAGGAGTGTCTTTGTATCTCTAAAAAGAAAACAGTGTTTATTGGTTGTATTTTACAGGTGCACTGCAAATTAAACTCAGACCCTAAAGAGGCTTGAGATCTGCAGACAGGACAGAATACTATTAAAAACATCTTTTTGTGATAACTTTTGGCAGTAGCTTCACTAACAGTTTTTACAATGTATTGCTTTTATTTGTCCAAGTCCCATAATAAGGAATAAGATGCTTGCACCATTAAATCTGACAGCTCTTTGCATAATTTGGCAAGGATTTGGAATGACTGTATGAATCAAGAACAAATGTTTTTGCACCTTGGAATGAGAAAATACTCAGGGCACTGAGTGGAAAGATATTGAATGTTTTCCTTTGGCACTATGCATTTCCAAATGAATTGTTCTGCCAATTATTGCATATTAGACCTATAAAAAAGAAATAAAATATTTTAAAGGTGTTAACTTTAATGGCATTGTGCTCCTCTTGCAGTTGTGTTCTAAATAGAAGGAGCTGGAAATGGCAGATTCAAGGGCCTGATTTAGCTTAATGTTATTTCTGCAAAACTGATGAGCTAAACGGAAAGTAGGAGAATATATCTTGAGATATCAGGAGCCAAGGAGACAGTGTTCTCCACTCTTCCTGTTGAAAGATGTCTGTAATAAAATTTCTGGGGATGCTCCGAGGATATTCCCTCTCTGAACTGTAAACTGCATTTACTCCTGATTCACACACCCATTCCAAACTTGGACCAAATGCTCCATCTCCTCTCCAAACCACCACAAAAGTGACATGTTATTCCATGAATAGCTGAACAAGTGAAGCCTATTCTGCTGTAGAAGTGTGTGTCCTTACCTTTGCACCACAGTAATCTTTGCTCTCTCTGAAGCCCTCTGTTTTTCCCACTGCAATGCCTCATTCTCCCACTCAGCTGTACTCCATGAATTGTTATTCTTAGGTGTTTTCTACACTCCCTCTTGCCTCCAGTCTCATCATACTTCCAGTGTCCCTTCTCCACATCCTTTAACCTGGCTTCCTTCTCACCTTCCAGACTGTCTGCCTGGGCAAAGTTATACAGAAGCTGCTCCCAGTTGAACTCAAATGTGAATATTTTTCCCTGGTGCAGTTGTTAACTTATATGAAGCTGAACAACTTTATCAGTTGAGGATTTCTGTCCCCTCACCATGACTGTTTGAAATGAGCTGTTGTATTCCAGTGTTATTTGGGTGGCATGTAGCGAAATGGACAGTCTGACTGCAGAAGCCCCCTTCTGAAAATTGTTAGAATAATAGGAAATTTAAGTGTCTCAGTGTCCTTTCTGCTGCATGGTGACCTTTGACTCTAGAGTGGATTTGGTTTGAATTACTTTTTCCAAGCATATGTTTTTGCATTCAGAGGTTTTATACCTTGGCCACGGAGAGGCAGGGAGAACAGATGCCGACCAAATGCTGTGCCCGAATTGTTTCAAAGGAGTTAGACAATAGATCCTTGGGTAATTGCACTGCTTGAGTTCATCTCATACACTGGTCCTCCAAAGACAGGTGGCCAGAGCAAACCTCTATGTATCTAGTTTACTCAAATAGACAGTGGTTATTATTGCTTCATAACTGCAGGTCTGCTGTCAGAAGTAAATAATGTGGGCAATAGCACTTTATTAAGGTCCAGTTTGAAAGTATCTGTGTAAAATTCTTTTCATCTCCAAAGATGAAGACTGGTATCCTGAAGGATATGTAAAGGAGAGAGCACTTGGATGATGCCGTCATGGCCTAGTCTCCCAAATAGGTGCCCCTAGAGCTAGAGAAAGCCTGCTTGCTGACTGCAAAGGCTCAACAGTGGTTTTGCCTGCTTATACCATGGAAGCATGTCTGATCTCTGTCAGACCCAGCTCATGTCTCCTCTGGGACATCATGTCCCTTCTTAGAGTTGTCTTGGGATTGTTTCTGTTCCAACACCATGAGGGAATTGGCAACATCTGTTTAATTTTTTTGTTTAGGGGTACTGAAGGAAAGTTACACCTGTTATAGTAGGATATCATTTGGCGGCCATTAATTATATAGAAGAAAACCCAAAACATAAGTGGACAAAGTTTAGTTGCAATCAGTCCTGACCAGTGCTGTGTGGGAAATGATTCTTTCATGTAAAAAGGTTACATTCTGTAAAGCTATAAATAAATAAGAAAATCTACTCACACTGGGACAAATACAAAAAATTCAAAATTTTTAGGAAAATATCTACCTTCTCCCTCACTCTTCTCTCTCAAATAATGAAAATTGTATGAGTGGACATTTTCTACCATTTCTGAAGCCCTAGAGGAGGCTGTGAAGTCAGCTGAATTTCCCTCCTTCGCTGCCTGAACACACTGAGATGATTATTTCTTTCTGGTCCTTTTTCTATCTCTTATGTAGGTGTGTTTAACACCTACATAGGTGGATTAAACAAGACTGTATTGGAATAATCATAATAAAGACTGGTGCCTATCAGGATTTTAGGCTAAGCCAAAATGAATATATTTGAGGTCCACTACCCATAGAATCTTAAAGATCTAGTGATCCAGTGACTGCTTACACATGGTGGGATGTGAAATACAGCTAAAATCAGGACTTCACTTTCCTGTTCTGGTTTTCATTAAAAGTAATCTTACATTAGATGTTTTCAACAAAGCCTTTTGGGCTACAGGTAGAAACACCCACAAATAAAATCCTAGTTTGTTATCCTTATTTATTTTAATAAGCTCTTAAAAAACCAACAAATCAAACCCAATATCTAACATTCCCTCCTCCCCATATGAAACATTTTGGGTAGAGATGAAATGAACTCAAAATTGGGCCAGAAGAATGAGTCTGGTTAATTAAAATACATTATCAAATGTTTGCATTCATGGTCACAGGATACTGTAGAGGCCCACAGTATAAATGAGTCCAAAAATAATTACATATATTGAGGGAAGATAGATCTAGCCATGGCTATTGCGGTTGATAGTGAGGCTTCAACCTCTGCCTCAGCAAGTTCCTAAACTATGGCGTACTGGAAGGAAAGCTGGAGGAAAGGCTAGTTCAGAAAAGTTGTCTTCTTATAATATCTCCCTACATCCATTACTGGGCAATATTGTACACATGATGCTGGACTAAAAGGATTTTCGTTCTGATACAATACTTAAGATAAATAATAACATAACTGGTAACAAGATAGGCATTTAAGCTAGCTTTCCAATGTTCTTCTGCAAACAGATGAGATTCTAAATAATTAAATGTCTGTCATGTCTTAGGATATTAAAATGATTTTATTTTCTAGTTAGATTCAACTGATATTGCTGTGGAGGTTTCCTTGAGTTTTCTAAATGTGCTAAAGTATTTCTAAGATTCTTTTGAGTTTTGCTATTATTCTCTGTTTGGGAATTTTTCAAAAGCTAAACTTGCTTCACATGCTATAATCATTATATCTCAGTGTGGGCCAGAACTAGAACTGTATGGAGACCAAAATTCTGTTTTGTGGAGCACTTCAGAACTTTGTTCTAAATTCTAGTGCCAAAATGTTGATTAAAAAAGCTGAAAACTACTTTTAATGGCTTGTTTTCTTCTTGACTTTTAAAAGCATGTGATGTACTACAACATAAAAAGTAATTTGCAAAAGAAATATCTATATGTTTTTCCCCAAAATATCAAAACAAGCTTTTTTTATTTTTTAGAAGTCTTTTCGCCTTCAAGAAAATTTTACTATACATTTTTATTTGGATAGAACTTCATTTTCTGAGTGCAAACCTGTTCTGTCAAAGTTGACCTGAAAAGCTGTAAGCAGAAACATAAAGAAACCTAGAGCCATATTCAGTGTCAGTTTTTAAAAATTTCCATAAACTCAGATTTTCAGATATGGGTTTGTGCAACTATAGGTAAGGGTGCTCAGAGAAAACGTGCACCCCCTTTCAGGCTCTAAATATGTGCCAGCCTGCTTCCCAGTCTTTGATCAGTTCAGATTAGTCCTTCATTTCATATTTTTCCAGAAAACGTCAATGGCTTTTACCATACCATCACTGAAATTCTGTTGCTCTATTATTAACAACCACTCAAAATAGATTCAGACTAATGGCCAATACCATGATCACCCATACTTTCCTACCAAATCATATTATAAATGTTACCTCTGGGATTGTTTGCAGTGCAATCTGGTTTCTGAAGTTCCCAGACAAAAACGCCTCTCCTAGTTGCTAGGGAAGCAGACCAGAATGCTGCTTGATTTTTTTTTTTTTTTTCTAAATGCAGTTGTGCTTGTAGAGAAGTGGCTTTTTTTTTCTTTCCCATCTGACTTTTCTTGCCTGACGATGACTGTAAAGTGTAATGTAACTGACACCAATGGATTAGGGAACTATCTGCTTTGCCTGTTTCTTAGCCCCGTCTAAAAAAGTTATTTACACAAACTTTAAAAAGCAGACAAGAAATCTTTCCTTCCAAATGAATGCTCAAGATGAATGGCAGCTGTTATGTGATTGAAAGCCTGAGAAAAGTAGATCCTATACCTTGAGCTAGTCTCTGGCTGACATTTGATAACCTTTTGGAGAAGAAAACACCCAAACACATACAAGCACAGTTCTATAGCCTAAGGTTTTAAAGGCCAATTGGATAGTTAATGCAATTTCCATTTTGTTTGGGAAAGTGTCTATTTCAGTACTTACATCATGTAAGAAACTAAGAATGTATAAACATCCCTTAAAAAAATCTCTTTGTAAGTGGTTTACTCAGAATTGAACATATAATGCTATTTTTCTGTCATCTAGATACATGTACAACCTGTAAGCTCTTGAACTAACTTGTCATTTCTGCTACTTGGACTTGTGTAAGGGAAGTCAATCCAAAGCTGCTGAAATTAGGAGAAAACTTTCAATTTAGTTTTGTTAGGTTTTTTGTTTCAGCCATATTTCTTCTAATTCATTCCTCTCAACTTCTTTTCTTGCAGGTTCCAATTTGTAAAGTAGGCAAGTATTTTGTGGTTAAAGTGTTCAGTAGCAACAAATGATAATAACACATTTTCTGTCCCTCTAATGAAGGATACACCTGTTTTAAATCCCCACAGTTTTATTTATCTGTATCACTGTTAAAAACACCAAAAGTATGTGCCCATATACATCAAAGAATATTGATAGGTGATGCAATTCATCTTTTGTGGTAGTGATAACAAGGAAGTATCACCCTATCACCAAATGCCAAAATACAGCTAAACCTTTTGGATAAGGTATTAGAAGAGTGGAGGCAGTTGTGGGTGAAAGGGATAGTTATTTATCCATCAGCTCCTTCCCTGCTGGTCTGATCTCATAGTAAATTCAGGACCAGCACATCATGCTAATATTTTATAATGGGTAAAAAAGTCAGTTCAAATGAGAGCCCAGCACTGTGTTTTAAGTATTTACAGGCTTACAAATTCATTACAATTCCATTAATATTTTCAAAGTTTTGCTATAAATAAGATGAGAATCTGTCAGTGTACAGTACTCGCGCTTTTTAAAAGGAAATGTCACAGGCAGAAGTCTTTCAAAGTGAGGACTGAATTTTCATTTTGAATAATGTTCTATATATCAGGAAAGAAATATTACTTACACAGTGCTTTCCCAAGCAGAAGGTTATTTGCAAAGTGGCGTGAAGGAGGCAGTTGGTTTTCCATTGTGCATTAACAGCATGTCATCAGGAATGTTCATTTCTTGGTGGTAGGACAGATTTTTGGACTAAGGAGACATTTTCAAAGGGTCGTCATTCTGACCTTTCACATCACAATAATATTTTGACACAGTAGTGGTCTAAGTCATGGTACCTGCTTAGAGGAATTCATAAGGTGTCTCTCACCCACTACTGCCAAGTCAGATAGCCAAGCCAACTCTTTGCACAGTAGACAGGGAGAGAGATGTAAGCATGGCATCCATGCAAAACAGCATTCTGTGTAGTGTATTAATCAGTAAGAAATGTAGAGAATATAGATGAGTTGAAGTTGAAAGACAGTGCTTTTCTCTACTTTGGATTACATCTCTGAGTTCTCTAAGCCAGCCCTTATAAAAATGTGAGAGGAGATGGTGGTGCCTACTGCCTTCTCTTGCATTTCAGGTGGATTGATGAAGCATGCAACAGACCAAATAAGGAAAAATGAAAACAGAAATAAAGACTATCATATAACAATTATGCAATTCACCTGAGTTCTAGTAAATTATTTTATTTTCAGGGTTCATCTGATGATGCCTGTAATCTGTGTCTGACTCCTCTTGGTGAGTTTCTTCACCATAATGATGTAGGGTCAGAGTTACCAGCTCTCCCTCACATCTTTGCTCAAAGACTAAGTGATTGTTCATTGGTATGCAACTTAATATGAAATAATTTAATCACAGATGATATCAAAAGTGGCCTGGTACTTGGGTACTCTTCTGCCTTTCAGGGAGAATTGGCAACTAAAGACAGCTCCTCTAAATTGTAACTGACTGCTCTGTTCACTGGGTTTTCAGTTTTGAGTGTGTGTATTTTGACAAAAAGAGGGAATTCAAGAGGAGAAATAAGCAGATAAAGGGAATTACTTATTCTTGCCTTGTTTTTTGTGGAACATGGTGCAAGTTACGAGAGAAAACAGGGGGTTTTTTTTGTGAGTCCTAGATATACCATAAGGACCTGTGTCCTTTGGAAATGTCCATGAACAGATAGTTGGATGCCATGGGAACTTCACTGACAGCAAATTTGACATCTAAGGGCTTGATATGACATCAGAGAGACAATATGAGAAGTGTCTCATTGAACTGTGATCTGCACACAACCCATGACAATCAGAAGAGTTCAGACAGTCGGTTGCAACTGTCTATTTTAATTTAGTTTGTTGAGTTCTGAGTTTATGAACTGCCCCCATGGAAGTGAAGGTTAAGCCTTTAGTGAATTGTAAGTCATACTTATGCCATAGAAGATGAGACCACGCACTGGACAGTACAAATCCACAACAAATAAGCACTCTTCCACTTGGGGATATATTTGATTTTTTTTTTTGTCATCAGATTTTAAATGCATGTTGGTTTTTAATATCTAGTTAAGTTGCCAGATATATTGGAAACAAAGTGCTCTGTTGTTTATGTAGGTCTTTCTCAGTCTCTCTGATATGGAACACAGAATGGTTCTTGTGCCATTACTCTTTGGTTTAAAAGCAGAATAGCCAATTCTTCATAGACTTCCGGTAATACCTCTTAATTTCCAAAATTTAATCAATGAACTCAAAGATTTTTATTCTGTCTAGGAGAAGTTACTATATTCTCTTCTATAATGTCCTTTGTCCCTTGCCTACCCGTGTATCCAGCTGCTTTTGGGCCAATACCTAAAAAAAAAAAAAAAAAGAAAAAGTTCTAGCTTTGAAAAATCTCTGGTAAGAGTTTTTTTACTATCTTTGATATTTAATCCTGCAGGGACCTTGAGATTTTCTTTCATTTTGAATAAGGTATCACAAGTGAACATGGGAGCTTGCCAGCAATTCTGAATCAAGTTTATTTTTATTTAAAAACATTGATTTAGGATGGAGGATGAGGAGGAAGGATTTAAAGGACAGAAAGTATTCCTTCTTGAAAAATAGCCTTAAAATGTAAGAAATTGGATGAAATTAAACAGATGGGATCAAAATTGCAAGGAACAGATTTTGATCTAAGGGATCATGAAATATTTAGAGAAATCTTAAAAGAAATAATGTTGAAGCACTGTTCATATTTAATGGAGGTGAATGAGTCACATTACCCACATATTATCTTGAAATATAATCAAGGAGATATGAGCCCTTTGTATTTTTCTGTTGGTCCAGGTATGAATCAGGATTAACACAGCAAAACATCCTCTTGGAAGCTGAAGTAGCAAGAATGTCAGAGTCTGTCCTCTCTTTCATTAGTTGCCATTAATAGCAGAATATGAATCTGAACTGGATTATATTTGCAGCTCTTTGAGACTCTACTGGGATTTTTGACAGACTTGATAAACTTGACATGTCATAACAGTTATGAGTGTGCCACTTGTCAATGTACAATCATAGAAGAGCTTTCTACTGGTCACTCCTGTGTGTCATGTCTTGATCAAAAGGTACAGTACTCTAATGGGCCAAAAGCATCCTGTGCTAGGATTTCCAGTGGAGAGAATGCATGCTACAGCAAGCTGTTCTGTTGCCTGCTTGGTGCTCATGACCCAGGATTTTCTCCTGTTTTCTCTTTTGTTTCTGAAAAGAATTAATTCCCCCTCTTCCCCATTTCATTTGGCAAACCTTGGGAAGATAGAATTTCTCCCTCTACATTTTTGTATACCTTAGGGAGTCTTGGCTTTCTGTGTTTTTAAAATTCAAAAATTCTGTACTTCCCCTGCTTTGGGTTTGGAAACTCATTTCAGACTTCCTCAGTAAAAAGAACCATGAACTATTGCAGAGGGTATTTCTGCTTTGGTTATGTCAAGATATTTTAACAGCAGCAAGCCTGTCAAAATATGTTTAAGAACAAACAACACTTTGAAAACTATGTGGGTTTTTTTTCTTAAGCTTCTTTTCTGTGGAGAATGTGGAACCTTTTACACACACACACAAAGAATACCATTGGGGAGACATAAGATTTTAAAGAATTATTAAATATGAGCACCAGCCATGCCCTGGATCTCTTGTTTGCATTATGCTTCTAGCCTTCAAGTATCATGTATGTAAGGGAGATTTTCCATAAAGACTTTCAGTGCTGTCCAGAAGATGTACGGGCAAGAAGGAAAAGAGCACAGTGTAAAGCAGCATTTTCTTTTGAGTGCATTGCCTGGAGGTCGATATTTGTTATCGACAAAAGTGTAACACACTTTTCTCTCCCTCCTCCTCACTTCAAACTGTTTCCTCCCTGTGGCTTCTGCTATGTGTACACAGTCCTATGAAGAAGTTACAGGAAGCAGAAAGAGCTGCTTTGTCCACTCAAGCACAGATTTTTGCATGAATGTCTGATCCTGGTCTTCCTATTCAGTCCTAGATGGATTTGATCCTGCACCCACTTAAGACAGTGACCAATTTTCCATAGACTTTAGTGGTTCAGAGAAAAGGGTTTATTCGTCTTTTCTCTGGGAGTCCTTCAGTTTTTCTAAGCTACATAAAACCAGATTCATCCTGGTCTTGGCTGTGAGGGGTGACAGAGAAAAAGAAGATGTTTCAGTGGGATATGATCTTTCTTGAATTTTGATAAAAATGCAGTGTGATATCATGAGATACATGTTTTGTATGTGTGCATATCTAAGTATCATATGTATATGAAATACAGAACAGGTTGAGATATATGGCATAAATTATACACATAACATTTTTACACCCACATACACAGACACATATATCATGCATGCAGATATATTTTACATATGTACATGATGCTGACTATGTGCTATTCTGTAAGTACTGTCCATGTGCAATCTGCCAAAATGTGATCCTTTAAGATCATGGCTCCCTTTGCAAGTGGAAAGCCGCTAGCTGTGGTGTATATAGCTAAGTTCTAATTTGGCAGTGGTCTTCATTTCTACTTCAAAACACTCCCTCCCACCCACACATACACATTTCCAGTCTGTTTTTTCTTTGTTTGTTTCATTTTAGTTCCTAACCTAAGCTATTTGGTAATACTGCAGTGTTGAACACAGCAGCTGTTTCATGAGCATCTTATTTAAAGAGACCACAGTCTCACAAATGAAGAGGAGCAAAGAAGGGAAGCAGACTGTGTGGTTTGCTCATTCTGGAGAAGACAGGAAGGAAACTGTAAATAAAAACATTCCTGGTGATCCTAGATGGATAAACCACTTGGCTTTATACCAGCCACTTGTGCAGAGCAGTAAGAAGACACCTGTCTACTGCCTTGCATAGATCTGAATGTAAGGTCTGGTAGAATCAAGGCCTCTAATGTTGAGTGTTTCTAATGTGCATTTAGACCATAGTCCAGTACTTGTGATTAGCAGGCATGTGCAATCATTATTTTGCACCAGTGCGCAAAAATACCCATGGACCACTGCTTGGGGTCTTCTAGAAATGTGCTCACTTTTTTTTGTAAAGTCCTTTTTGGACAGTGTTTCCTCTCTTTTGTCCCTGCCTCTGGAGTTCTTTCAATACTTAGCTCTTCTCTTTCTACTACGTTTTCATTTGATTAATTTATGGATCTGATCCAGAGACTGTTAAGTCCGCAGCAGAACTACACTGACTTCAACAGACTCTTAGGTTCAGGTCCTTAATAGGCATTTAAGGAAGGTGTTAAAGAAATTGCTCTGGGGCTTAAAACCCATTAGACATCCATGAAGCAGGTATAGTGATTTTTTATTTTTTTGCCTGTTTTATTCTAATTAATATGCCTTTCACTTCCCAATCTGCTTTATTTCATCAGAGATTAGTTCTGCAGGACCTTATAACTCAGTAACAGCATTCCTTCTTAATTATTTTGCATTATCTATGATGTGTGAACAGTCATGAAACATGTGGGTTTCAGGAATTAATAGCTTTTTCCTCTTTTCTGTCTTCTGTTTCAAAATGCGCGAGATTTTCTGGCCCCTGTCAGAGTGTGCTTGAGGTAAGGGAGGCAGCACTGCCAGCATCCCTTGCATTAGTGTTAGGAAGTTCCACCTCAAACGGCTTAAGCAGGCAGTGTGGCAATTGCCGAAAAGGCTGCTCTCCTGATTCCATTAATCTACCCCTAAGGGATCCACAGCAATTATAGCAGTTAGTGAGGCCCAAATGGAAAACCCCATAGACAAGGGAAAAGGGAGAGGCAGCAGACATTTTCAGGACTGTATATGAGCTGTGCTGTAAATGTTCCTCCACCTGCAGTTTCAACTGAGAGGGCTTGGTGCTGAGTCTGCAGTTGCACCGAGTGGTCCCTTTACATATTGTGTGGGATCTGATAAATTTTTGCAGGATTTTTTCCAGCTGTGCTCTCATCACATTGATTTAATGGCCCTTAAGAGAAACCATAAAAGTGCTTTCTGGTTAGTGGGCCCCAGCTGTTCCTCATAGTATTGCATAATACAACAGGCTGAGTTAACTATAGATTAATGATTATGAAATGCCTTGCTTAACCATATAATTTTTCAAACATACAAGGCATTGGACAAAATGCGGTTCGCTGAGATAACAAGATGACTGCATCCATGAAGGAAAAAGGCTTAAGAGGTGAGGTATATTTTAATCTAACCAAGATAAGATTTTCCACAGGTCAGCCGTGGCTCTGGCCAGTCATTTTGTGATATACGTGAGCCATATGTGTGTGTGCATGCACATGCATGCATACTTGTGTTCTTCTCTTCACATGTGTGTTTTCCCTTAAGGACTGAAGGGTGATGGTTCACTGCTGGAAGCATTCCTCTGTTTTCATTACCAGGCAACCGTGCAAGAAGCCAACAGTATCATTTGAGGATTATCAGGCTCTCTGATGAGGCTAAGAGCATTGCAAGGCTTTATGAAACCGGGGAATCCTACGTCACAGTGTCCTACGAGCTCCTGCTGTCCTACCAGCTCCAGAGCAGTTGAGCAACTAGGTAACTGGTGAAGCATTAGGGCCTCATCCTACTCCCACTGAACTTAGTGGCCAAACCTCTGTTGACTCTAGTGGGGAGGTGGGGTCATGCTCTGTGTGAGGGAAACATGCCCTATAGGATGCTGCTGTACCAAGAGACTTATTTATAATGTTTCATAAGAGCTCAAGGTCCTCTGTGGTCCCTGATCAGCAGAAAGGGATAACATGAATAAACAAAATAATTATAATAACAGCTGAGCATCCAGTGTTTTGCTTTTTGGTAAGTAAGCCAAAAAAGTATGTACAGGAAAGCTAAAGTACCATTCACAGATTATTAAGGAAAAATCTCTATGATAGTAATGGACCAGGACAAGACACTGTTTAAAGTAAAATAGACCTGATGAGACCCTGCACTGCTTCTATCTCTCTGCTTCATCTACTATTACAGCATTTCAGTGGCTGTAGAAGTTATATGTGCTTTTCTCAAACTACAGGCAAACTAGAAAATGAAACAAAATATATAAGCTCTTATAAAACAGACTGTGAAAAGTCAATAGCGATTCCATTTGTAGGCATAAAACCACAGAAACTCAAAGCTGCCTCTGGTGCCCTAAAATGCAAGAAAGCCTAAATTTGGTGTGTAACATCCTGAAATCAGGTGCAGATACATTTTGTGCTCTTTTTCCCTAGAAGTGATGCAGTCTGCAAGAGTTTTGATGGGATATAGTCTAAGCATCTTATTTTTTCAGGTGATCCTGAACATTTAAAACAATATAAATAATGTAAGATGAGAAACGGTCAGCAATATTAAGCAACCTACATTGAAGAGGGATATTAAAAGCTGAAAGCATAGATTTTTTTGTGGTTCGTTTTTTTCAAAGTTGTCAAAACACAAATGAGAAAGCTCCCTTCTAAGTACCTGCAGCTCAGCAGATGAGTATCCAAAGTTGGGACACTACACCATTGATTCAGTGCCTGTTGTCAATTGTCTGTTATGACAGTGTGGATCATTTAAAGCAACTGAACCATGAGGATTTTTTCTTGGATCTGCCAAAGCTGGATAGTGAGGACATACAACATGTCATTTGGAGGAATATGTTCAAGGTTGACTGCTTAGATCAAGGCATTGAAATGATCACTCCTGATTTTTTTTTAAAAGCTTTTCAGTATATACCTTAAACCATCTAATATACATACCTAAACCAGTATATACCTAAACCATCTAAACCAGCAGCATTAGAAATCTGGCTGCTACTGATTTTTTATGCATCATTGCCTGGGCTTTAAATTTTAAGCAGAGAGTGATTTAATTTTTTTGAAGATGGAGCATAAAAATATAAATATTTGCCTATCTTTATAAAGAGTTTTTATAGCTAAGAACTAAAGGAGATATAGAAGAATTAAATATTGTTGTCATCTCTATTTGTTGTGTCAACAAAATTTGTACTTCTGCCAGGTGAATTTTCTGTTGCTTAAAATAAAGACATGGTGTGTATTTCAAGAGCTATAGTTTGTCAGCAGTTGGATTTTCATGTTGGGTTACTTGAGCCTGAATTCATTTCAGATACATGCAGAATAATCTTGGTCTTTTAGGACTGAGCTGGCTGCAAAAGGAAATACGTGGCTTACACACCTTCACTTATGTTTACCTACAAAGCAGCAGCCTTTTTTATGCACTTGTGGGAAAAACCAATTGTTTCCTTCCTCTGGAACAGGAAACCACAGTCTGTTCATTCTGGCAGGTCCACTATGATTGAGCATATTCCATCAACAGCTTCTGCTGATGGCAACAGGGAAAAGAGTTTAGTCTGGATTTCTTCCTAATGCAATTAAGAAACAATTTAAATTACAGGAGGTACAGTAATTAGCACAAAACCACTTGAAACATAGCAAATTCAGAGACTGAATTTCTATCCCATCTGGATGCTTCAGGGCTGAATATGGCCCAGTGACACTCTGGGATAGGCTCCCTAATCAGGTGCAAATAAGGGCATATGGGAAATCTATTTGTAGATAATCTTTGTGCAGGTATCACATGAACATAAACAGAAGTGGTGTAGACATTATAGGTATGTAACAACAAGAGAAGATTGAAATGGAAAGATGGAAGTGGAAGGAGTCTCTTGAGTGCTTTTTCTCACTCAAACATATAGGAACATATTCAGAAGCATTTCTCTTTCTGTAATCTTAAGCAACCTTTTTCATGTCTGCTCAACTGCCTACTGTCAGCCAATCTGATGAAGAGTTTCTCTTGAGGGACAGTACAAGGGAAGCATTGACTGAAGCAGCAGTTGTGATAAAGAGCAGAATTGTTTTGTCTTCCACAGACAGAGTAAACAGTGGTGACGTATGAGAACTCATCAGAGACTAGTTTTCAGACTTTACATATTATTTTCTGCATGTGATTCTCAACTTCTTTTCTGTGATCTCTTTCAGTCTAACTTCTCTACTATTTATCTGTTTGAAGTAGCCATTAAAATATCCTTATGATGATGCGAATTAGGAGAAGCAGCAGGTTGCCTTGGAAATTGAATACACTTCTTTGTTAAAAACTTACAATGAATGGCTAGAGCTCTGACCAAGTGGGTGAATGGTGCTTAGCTATTGTGTGCAGATTATAAGACAAATTCCTTTGTGAAAAGAATTGTAAATGATTCTTCTCAGTTGAGGAATATGAAATAAGAATGAATAATTGGAAGAAAGTTTGTTTCATCTGACATTACATGACTTTTCTTTGGCTTGATCATTGCATCTGGGTAGATCATGTGCAATGAGATGTGTATAGTCAAGCTCATGATTTTCTAGAATAAAGAGAAGGTATTTGAGTGTGGAACTGGGGAAACACAGTAACCATCTCACAGAAGTGCAGTGAGGTCTAGAGCAGTGAATCATGGTTGAAGGGACTACCCTGTTTCACTGGTGCATCATGACAGAATGTAACAGAAGTTCTTGCAAAGTGGACTTGTGCAGACTGAGTTAGAACAAGGGCTGTGGTAACTGCATTGTGCTAAACTTCATGCATGCATGCTGATAACAATGGGCAATTTTTTTCATGTCAAAAAAGTAGCCCAAACATTTCAAGAAGGAAATACTTTCTGCAGGAATACAATTGCAGACCATCATTTTGCTTCATGGATGTTGAATGGTTGCATAAATACTTGTCCTTCTAATTTAATGCTACATTGCTGCTTTTAAAAATTTCATCATAATAATGTATACAGGATCATTCTGAAAATAGAAGGAATTCATAAGCAGCTCCAGCAGTCTGATTAGGAGACCATATTAACAGGGTAATTTAGAGACAGACTCAAAGGCTGATCTCTTGAAAGGCAACTTTTTAATTAAATCAACTTGATTATAAAGAGGTGTTATATTGTATCTACAAGGAAGGGTCAAAACTGGAAAAGGAGAAGGAGGTAAGGATTAAATACTTCACTGGGGGCCTGGAACATGGTATGTCTCGGCAAGACAATTACAGCGTGTCTAGAGAAACCTGCAAGACAAATTTAAATCTAGTTGTTGTCCACTTTGTGTACAGCAGTCAAAAGCATGTGGTAAGTCTACCAGGAAATTCTGGTTTGGCTTATAAATATTGTACTATGATGGGGGAAAACCCCTAACTCTCTAATATGGTCATAACGTTTCCACTTTCTTAGGGTAAAGAAAGCCATCCAAATCCATGTTTGTTAATACTATTTTAAGATTACTTTTTTGCAGTATGGGATGGATTCAAGCCTATAGACAAAAGGGTACCTCAGCCTTTCAGTCTGAAACTGAACAATGAGTGGTAAAATACTAGTAATATAGCAGCCAGTACTATACCAAAAACAGTAGTCAGAGGATTTATGAAGTCATCAGCATGGCTACAGACAAATAAAATATTGTCCTAACAGTGCTAATTAAGACTGTGTTTAGTCTAAACACTGTGTGTGACAAATTTAGCTTGCCCTCAGGTCAGGAAGAAATAACTCGTTATGAAGATGAGTCACTCTAAGGAAATATTTTACTGGTAGTCAAGATCTTCATTACCTGACGATCAATTCATTTAATCTTAAGATTTATGAAAGCAATCTCTTCTATCGACCTGCCCAAGCTGGATGTCACAAGATTAAATACCTGTGAGAAAGGCACTAATGCTATAAATCTTGATATTAAATAAACTGACAAGAGTCTAAGCTAAAGATTTTGGATGTGAATATTTACATATTTTTCAGCTCAGTGTTTGTCCATTTATTTACAACACTTTTACTCTATTAGATTCCACTGTCAGAGGAAGAGAATGAATAACGAGAGTCCTGACCACAGGGGCCTTGCTGTGCTCTGTCTCCATTCAAAATTACACGGTCTAATGCTAGTTAGATGCTAAAAGGTAATATAAGTGAAAGCTCCCAATAATTGTCCTATCACTTTTAATTGGTTTCCAGAATCCAAAAAATTCACATTGAGCAGTACAGAAAAAAAGCCCCAGCATCTGTTTTGTTTCAAGGACAGCCAACACCAGTGAAATTAATTGGGATTTGTAGATTTACCCTTGTGCCAGCCTTCAATATAGCAGAGGTTTGGAAAATTAATTTCCACCTTGAAGAACAGACTGGTTCCTTTTTTATCAGTAAAACATATTACTTTTTAGTAAAGAAAACACCATTAAATGGATGGCTGGGCTAAAGTCTTTTCAGTAACAGAGAAAACAATATAATCATGAGAGAAGGCGGTTTCATTATAGTGTCAGCATTTAATGACTGGACAATTTGATATACTGTCAAGCTCCTCTGAAAGAATTAAAACCTGCTGAATAGGTGAATTTTTTGTTATTAAAAAACCTGATTCCCTTAGCATTTTAGGAAGGACTTTTCCTATATGACCAGCCACAATGTTTTCTTAGATCAAAACCACAACCCTTCAGAGTGTTTAAATTGTTCCATCCTTCTCAGCGATATGCTAACTCATAAAACAAGATCAAGCATGAGTGTAAGCAAAATGTACATGCAATGGCACACCTGATTTACATGTGCAGCTGAGAAACTCTGTGCCAAATGGCTGGACTTACTGCAAGAGCAGCTCTGGTATCAAATCTCACTTTTTTAGTTTTCTACAGAAAACTTTTTATGTTTAGTCTTTTTGAAAACCTAGCTCAAATGAAAGTGTGAGACTTGTGGATTATAGGAAGAATGTCCCAGCTCCAAATCATTAGATAAAATTAATTTGTTTTGGAGAATTAATTTTATACTTCTACAGGTATACCAAAAGAAATAATATAATGGAAACCATGACGATCCATGCAGTTTCAGTCGTGTTCAGCAAAATAAATCATTACAAACTGAAACTTTGCCTGAATTAATAAATTTAGGTGAAGTTTGGTCACATTTCATTAAAAATCCTTAAACAGACCAGCTTCAACTAGTTCTAAATATCACTACAAATGTTGTTAATAACTTTAGATTTTTTGTAATTTACTTTGTATATGACATCTATTTAACCTATGAAATCAAAAGGCAACACAAACACAATTTTCTTCTGAACTACTAGTAACACAGTATAAAGACTCAGAAGCTGCATGAATGTATGAACTAATGCAGCCAAATGGATTTGCTGAATATGCATTTTAATAATGTTAACAAAATAACTTGTACTTAGATTTTGGCTAAACATGCTTCCAATGATTTTTTTGTGGAAAAATCAGTACAAATAATCCAAGAATCAAGTATACAATTAGTTTTTCAAGTCTTGCAGATAGCAGACATGATCTCAAGGTGACTTTAGTAATGATTTCTATTAAAAGTTTTCACATTAAAATACTTTGTATAATGTAAACCAGATTGGCTTGGCTGAAGTCCAATTTTCAAGCAGTTTTAGAGGGCTATTGTTAACAGAAATGATCACTGTGGTCAGCTAACGGCAATTGTATGCAAATTCTGGAGTATGCCACAGACTTACTATTTGTGGTAAAATTGTGGCAACTTTCTTAACAAGACGACGGAAAATTGCCAGTAGCAGGAATTGCTGGCAACCTCAAAACTGCAGCTGTGGTTATACTCTCAGATTACTGAGAAATTATAGCAGTTTGTAACAAAACTTTAGCTTATTACATTGAGAGGGAAAGTGAGAGGAGGAACACTGAAGAGATTAGTGCAAAGGCAAAGAGAAATATCAATATTGAGCAGCCCTGTTTCCACTTGGTGAAGACAGAATGACTGCAATCTCAAAGACTGTCAAGCTTGTTAATGATAACTAATTTTAAACTACTAGTTTGTTATCTTATCATAAATTTTTAATTAACTCAGCTACCTTACAAAGCAGCTATAATTACTTTTGGCATTCCGTAAGGATGCAGTTGATGACCACGATTGAGCTTTCAATGGTCTTAGTAAGTCAGGAGTCTCTCCCCATCCCCTCTCATGTCCTGACCCTCCACTGATATCTCTGCTCAAGCCAGCTATGTGCTGGGATGTATCTATGTCCAATGTCTGAGCTGACTGATGATGAAATAGAACAGAAACCTAAAATGAGAAGGAATAGATGTAAGATCTCCATCCAGTCCTACACATTTGAATACTGCCACTGCAGCCACCATAAGTTAAGCGCTGAGTGCCTCTGAAGAACTTCTCTTCAGTCTTGAAAGGATGACTTTAGCAGCAGTTCAGTTCCATAGTTTCTATCAAACCTGGCCAATCCCCTAGATCTCAATTCAGGCTTTTTCTTGCGCACCATGAATAAGATTTCATGAATATAAGAGAGCTGACTGAGAGCAGTGAATGTAAATCTAATAGGGCACTGAAGTAATTGGTTTACTGAGAAATGAACCCCTAGTAACTTGGAGACAGTGAGCATGAGACAACCAAGAAAAACAAAAAATTAACAGGGTTTATGTTAGATTGCACACATCAACTTCATTTTTTTAATGAGTATAATATGTTCAATATTTAACCCTACCATTTCTTTATATTACACTTATATTTAAGGGTGGCATCCATGAAATTCCCTAGATGAAGATACCAGGGTTTCCTTTATTAATTTGTTTTTTTAAATTTGTATGTTTGATTTAATTTCACCTGCAGCTGAAGCTAATTCCTATTGTGATTCCAAAAAACTGAGGTGGACCATTTTTTTAATGTTGGTGTGTCTTCTGCAAGAAAAATTTTCAACTTTACCTGAGCTCTGGAGGTGTTGCTCTTTCATAGAGATTATCTAATCAAATTTGGAATTTCTTGGTACAACAATACAATAATACAGAAACCCCATTCTTTAGTATACATATATATACATCATTTTCAATATGTGTAGAGAAAGGAAGAAGCAGAAAAAGTTAAAGAACAGGTAAATCTGGGCAAACTCCAAAGTGGGCATTGTCTGGTTGGGTGTTGGGAACTGGTGAGAAAACAATGTCTGGCACATCTTATTCTGAAAGACACATGAAATGGTAATTCCTACTACCAGCTAATTTGAGTAGATGATTGAGTCAAAAGATGTATCAGATATAGAGATCTAGTCAAATGTTGTCAGAAGTTTAATTTTATGATGTTTATGTGTCAGGAGCTGGGTGTTGATCAGAAAGGGCTGAATTCATAGCATCAGCACTTGATTTGCCTACCCACTGTAAAATCAGGCATTGATCTTGATGTTTCTTGTCCACATTTATATGCTGTTCCTATTAATTCATAATTTCTTGACTATAAAGTACTATAAAGTTAGATGCCCACTTGCTCAAGGTCTTCATAGACTGTTGAGATATGAGCTAAAGTATATGTTTGAAAGAATTGATGTCTCTTTTTGATAAAAATTCCAGAGAATAAACCTTTGCCTTTATTCTGTCCCTAGAGTCAGAGAAACTGAAGAAAATGAGAAAAAAATATATTCTCTGTCGTTAATACAAGTTTAAATTTCAAAACAGAAGTTTAGGCTAGACATTGTCTTGCAGAGTTTTTAGCTTCTGATGACTTTACATAGGTTTTTCACTGCTTCTAGAGCTTAGGAAGAGTTCTTCCAGAACAATGTTGCTCATTAAATCTTCTGTGAAAGTCATTGTTTGACCTTGTTTCTCACAGACTTAACTCAATGATATTTCACTGGACAACACTGAAAAACTAAAGATAGATTTTTTTTTTTTTGTGGAAGTATGCAGGATTTGCTAAAAATTACATTTGGTCTATGTGAATTCATTCAGTCCATGACTTGATTATTCAGGTCAATGGCCAAAATGAAAACTAAGAAATGTTACGTGGTTTGAATTCAGAATTTTTACCAGTTGTTGCTCTTTTTCTTACTTTATAGCTGAGAAGGAGAGTGTGGAGATGCTTTTACTTTGAGCTTGAGTCAGAGTAGGGATGTTAAATCAACTGCGTACCTCCTAACCACCCAGATACTGGGAATTCTGGAGTGGGTTGAAGCCAATAAGTTTTCATAGGGACAGAAAGGACAAGTCAGAATGACTGTCTTGTTCAAAGGTGAGTGAGTGCCCTCTCCAGGAAGATAGCATGTTCAAAATGCTCCTCATACACAAACAGACTGCCATATGCATGGCTATATGCCATAATTTTCTTCTCTGGCTGGTTTGCTTTGTTTTGTTTTTTATGGAATATTGTTTAATGTGCTTTTTGAATCTAACCCAGAAAAGCAAAACACTTAATTCTGTAAATGCTGAAATGAACTGTTTTGAAATTTCTGCATTTCTTTCTTATTAATCAGAAACTTTTTTTTTTCTGAATTTAACTATAATTAACAAACATCTTTAGTTCAAATAGACTTATTGTTTTTGGTGAATAAAAACAACTGGGGAGGCACACACGAGTCCTTCCCCATCTTCCACACAGCCTCACACAGATGGTCCAGCCATACCATATATCCTTGCAATACAGCATGACTGCTGCCATACAAGTAAATAGTATGTGACTCTGGCCAGGAAGAGAGAATAGTTTCTTGCATCTTTTGGATGTTCAGGTGATATTACTGGCTTTCTGCTCTGCAGGGTTTCTGGGATAGTCTCTGGGGCCTGATCAATGACCATTTTAAAGGCAGAGAGAATCATAACCTGTCTTAAGAGAACTGAAACCTGTCTGCTGAGACTGAAACATGCCATCATAAGAGCATTTAAGCAGGACAGGACTTAATTCTCTCTTTGACTCTGAAGGACTATAAACTACTTCACTTCCCTGTATGGTGGTCTATTTGTGAAACAGGCAACAGCTTGCAGTTTGTCTTGTACTGGGAATCTTAAGAGGCTTAACAAGTATCTGACTTGCTTTGGCAGTCCTGAAGGAGAAATACCACTGAAGAGGAAGGTATTGCAGTTGTGATTTTTTCTACACATTCTGTGAACATAGAGGATATGAGTGCTAGGAGGGTGTCTGCAAAAGCCCACTAAATGGTGAGCCATCAAGTCTTTCCCATGGAAGGGCTGGGCACAGCTCTACCACAGGCTTTCATGAGTGGGGGCAAGACAGTGACCCTGAGTTCTTACCCCTGTGCAGCTGCTCCAGTGAGGACAAGCTCTTCCAGTCCTGTGTCCTCCTGCAGACATGGTGGCTGCTCCCAAATACCCACATCTGATTGAACTGAGCTGGTGGGAGAGACCTGTCTTTTCCAGGGTGAAAGCAGAACTGAGCTGGTGGGGGAGACCTGTTCATTCCCAGGGTGAAAGCAGACATCATGGTGGTTCCTCTGTGGGAACGATGGCAGGATGGGCAGAGCTAGCCCTCAGAGCTGGCACTGGGGATGTGCTGTGTGCATTGTAGCTTACCAGATCGACTCAGTTTGACTGTGCATTGCTCAAAGCCTCACTGTAGACAGATTTCTTCCTCCTTTTTTTTGCGGAAATTTGTTTTAAAATATATTTGCTCTCAAGTTAAGACTTTGTCTGCCAAGTTTCGCCCAGAAAACATTTTTGCAGCCAAGTTATAAACCCCTCCAAGTAAGGGTATGCAGAGTAGCAATGAAGAGAGCCTAAAGCATAATGGCACCAGTTAGCTCCCTGAGAATGCCACCTTTATGATCTGTTATCTTCTTTTGCCAGCTTCAGTTTGACATTTCATGAGAGCTGGGTTGGGCAATTCATTTTAAGCTTAGTTTTGGACTTAGTTATCAAAATAGGACAGTAAAGCTCTCAAACATGTTGTATGTTCTTGGAAAACACTGCAGAAAGACAAATATTTCACTTGGACTGAAAGGAGATATAAATCTCACACAGAACTCCTGTCAGCAAATCTAGCTAATATGCTAATTGTCTGAGGAGTGGACTGATGGGATATCCTATCTTAAGACCTTAATGTGGAAAAATACGTATCTGTCTTATACTGTGAATGTCATGTTAAGAAGATTCATATACCCACTGAAATATTTGTCTAATCACAGAAATAGTTTTGATATTTATTTATTTATTTATTTTTAATGGACTAATTTATTACCTGTATCTGTTAGTTCGGCCAGAGAGTGTTCAGAAACTGAGTTCTGACTGGGATTAACATGGGGACCATTAAATATTCCTAGGCATACTGTTTTAATTGATGACAGCTTGCTAGAGGAGGCAGGATTTATCTAGAGATTACAGGACTAGTACTAGGGATGCAATGATCGGTGCTTAATCAGTCCCTGTTGGTGTAGCTGAAAGAAAGGACTCCACCAAAGGCCTTGGAATAGGCTTCATGTGCAGGTTAGCTTGAAGGAGATGCTCTTACTCCTTTCCGGCATACATCCAGTGTAGCTGCTTGTTTCCAGACAGACAGCTGCTATTGTCCTAACACTGCAGAACTGGCTGCCTTTTCACCACTGGGAACCCATCTGAGATACATATAAGCATATATCACTGACCTTCATACCATGTACAACAGGACACCAGGGCCCATGACAGATCCTGCTGACAGTGTGTCTCTCAGGAGGCCACGAGGAGGGACAAGCACTTGGGGAGAGGAGGTTAGGGCAAAAGATCCAGGATTTTTATTCTGTGGTGTTGTCAGCATACTACTCACCAGGGTCTGGAGAAAAGATGGCTGGGAGCTGTTAGTAGTGCATCCCATTTTTCAATCACTGCACGTCCATTTTACGGCACTTTTTAGGCACTCTGGCTACAATAAGTTTTAAACTTTTTAAGAAACAGTCAGCAATAAACATGGAAAGACAGTCATGCCACTAGCATGCCCAGTACTTCAGGAGCAAAGGCATCTTGTGTTGCAGAAATTCCCAGAAGGTGTTTTGTTTGCATCTCTCTTCCTTCAAGGACTGTGGAGTAAACACTGGAGAATAAACCCCCAGGATCAGTCTGCTGTCTCTGTACACACCTCACAGGTGCTTGTGGTTGTACTTCTGCTGTGATTGCCTCCAACAGAAAGAAATACACATATAAAGCTCAGGTTTCTCCCAAAACATTGTGGAAATCACTTTGCTTAGGGGGAAGGTGTTCTTCAGATCTCATAAGAAGTGCAAAAGGGAAGGTAATCCAAATATTACAGAGGTACAATTCTCCTTTTCAGTGAGGTTTTTAGCTCACTGGTGCCAAGCAAACGCAGCCAGTCTACTAGCTTTGCCCTCAGTCAGTCCCACTGATTTTACAGCAATAATTTACAAACTCAAATGGTTCAAGGTAACCATTCCTTCTTCTGGCTTCAGCACTGCTGTGTTAGCTTTGCTTAAGCTCATCTTTTTATTAAAAGACTGCACGCCTGAAGAAGAACCTGGAAATAAAGTCCAGGAGCCCTCCTAGATACAGGATAATTACTGTACTGGCTGCAGATATTTTGCACAGCTGTGACTTAGTTATAGACTGGAAGATTCATTGTCATACCCATTTTAATAAGAAGAAAAAAAGTTTATTGTAGCACAATGGACTTCCAGAGTTATATTTTCTGCTCTGTGGACATTATAATGAGCTACAACAAAATTACTGTGATGGGGTTTTTTTTCAGAGTTCCATGAAATTTGAAGTATTTGTGCATCTCCTGTAAAGAAATCCCTTATCTGATCAAGTTTACTGATGTCTCTCAATTTATTTAACATGAGAAATATTCTTGAAGTCAGAAGGATTCTGTCTGAGGATACACAGAACATCTTTTCAACTGCTTTTACATTTATAATTCAAAATATTTTTCATTATTAAAATGGTTGCACCTCAGTGAGGAACAGGTAAACGTACATCTGAAAAACATACCTTTCCTGAGCCACTGCTGTGACTGTTTTCATGTTAGGTTGACAGAGAAATAGAAGGAGACAGTTCTTTAACTGTGGGGTACAAGTCTTTGGTTGTGTCAGGTATGAGCGCTTTCAGCATAGAAAGATAATAAACTCTCAAAGTTTTTGTTTTGTCTTGTTTTTATGAAGAAAGCAGTATAGGGACATAAATGAGACTTGCAGCCTTATTAGAATAGGTGTAAAATAAGTGTAGAAGTCCTGCAGAACTGCCATATGTGTTACACATTTTTCTTCTAAGTAGCCACCACAGCTACCAGAGCAGACAGTAGATGTCAAATCCTTTTTGCTGCTTCTCTTTCCAGAACAATAATAGTGATGTGGAAACAGCACATGGTTTTTCTAAAGTTATATTAGACATATCTGATCTTCATGTTTGCAGTAATCTGACTTTGGCAGGCTTTTTAAAGACGGGTTAGGGAGTATTACATTAGACAGTGGTGCTAGGCAGCCAAACTTATGATATTTTGCAGTTCCAGAGAAGAAAGTTCAACACAGCCAAGATCTGAACAGAACAGATATTGTATATTAAAACAGGCTGGAAAACCTAAGAGAGAAACATCCAAATGTTGCCCAACTGAACGATTGCACTGGCAGCTTGCATGGAGCTGAAGGTCTAAATCAGATATGCAGAAAATGGGGAGATTGTAATCCCTTCAATATGGGAAGTATGCCCTGTGGGGGACTACTTCTCCCAGCATGCAACTGCAAAATGTCATAGATCTCAGCCACCCTTAAGCAGAACAGCTGAAAGGCATGCAAAATTGCTTTGACACAATTAATTTTATATACAAAGTGGAGGCCATCGCTTCAGATGCTGCTGGAAAATAAATCTCCTGTCTGTGTCCAAAAGAGATGGCAGAGATGTGAAATTATGCTCACAAATATTTTTGTCTAGTTGTACACCATTTATAAAGCTGTTTTGAACTCATCACTGTTATATGAGTTATGATACTCTGAAGGAGAAATTTATTGCAAAAGTACTGAAATCAGTCAGCTGAGAAAGTAATTTTTATTTTTGGCAGGGACATCATTGTAGAAAACAGTATATTCTAAAAACAGACAAAGGAAATGGGCAACGGCTACACTTAAAAATGGAAAATAGGCAATGTTTCTAAATAATAAATTAAAAATTAATGGATGATGCAACAAAGACAAAATATTTAGGGGTATGGCTTTACAAATTAAACTAAAATCAGTCAAAAATGCAGGAAAACTTCGAGCTGCATATCATCCTTCAGCTGAAATATCTTGCTGATATCACCTTGCAAGATAGCTGTAGGGACAGACACTGACTTCATGTAGGTACAGATGTTTCATAAAGTGATGGGCTTCTCCAGATGCCTGTTTGCAAACACACATTTTTAGGGGAAGAGATCTTAACTTCACTTTGATACTGAAAATAAGTTTCCTGATTGCTGTTTAGCTGTTCTGCATCAAGTGACTGAACACACATACATATTCCCAGATAAAATCTACAATGAGGTTGAGAGTACATACATAGCAGTGATTTGGCATGAAATCCTTTTATAAGGCTGTTGTGGTATTCCTAAAACAAACATTGTAAGACCAGAAAATATTATGAATAGAAGATAAAAAAAACCAATATAGAAACATATATATTTTCACATGAAAACCTACCAAATAACCTTACGTCTGCCCCAGTGTAACATGATATATTAGGTATGTATCAGGCATCTTATTAATTATAATCTGGGGTTAGATCAAAGCAACTTCATTAAGGATTCTACTTCTCTCCTCCTGGTAGTTCTGGAGGATGAAGTTTATATTTCTAGGCATCTTCACATAAAATACACACAGTCATGTTAATTTTAGCCCACTTCTATAAACTGCCTGAGTTTATAATGTTATTTTTCTTAATTAATTCTTACAATAACCCTGAAGTACAGTACACACAAAAAAAAAAAAACCCAAACAGTAAATAAAACAAAACACAGCTTTAGTTGCACTCTAGAGATTTAAAAATTTGTGTGTATCACTACTTCATACAAGAACACTAAAGAAGGATTTGTAGGAGAAGGTCACGATGTCTTATTTCTCATTATTTGAGACACAGTGTTTCCCTGTTGACTCCTTTATAAGATATTTATTTGCTCCTTCAGACTGCTTTGAACAAGAGGGCAATCAGCAGGTTTGGCTTCAGGCTGGAGCATTGCCGACATTTCTGGTATCAGTCCCCTTCCACTCACATGGTCCTCTGTGCACCCACACCCCACACTGCTTCCCCAGGCAGGTTTTTCCCCGTTTATGCACCGTGACTTCTGTCTGCCCTGCGGAGCAGAGCTGACCAAAGACTGCTTCCTTCGCTCACCGCTTCATTACTACATGGAGGGAAGCTGCAGCTGGGGTTAAAAGAAACCCTTGACACCCATTTCCCAAAGGAGGAGAACGCATCCCCCTGCTGAAATGGCTGCCAGCTGAGGAATTTCCTGAGGAAGGACAAGGACAGCCATTGCAACAACTCCTTGGGCATTGCCTCTACCAGCAGCGCCAGCTCTGTCGACGAGGGAAGTTTGCAGAGGCTGCTCAGGGACTGAAGCTGGTTTGGGCACCGGTGCCATGCTGGCTTTATTTAAACAATCCTTTACGTCTGCTCTGCCCTGTCAGCAAATGACTAGTGGAAAACTTTCAGAAAATTGACTCTATGAGCAGGCAAGTTTTATAACTGTTAAGGACCATAAACTGAACCTTTAGTCACTAAACCTTTCCATTTGAGAAAACTGAAAACACCCTGAGTTTCTGGCCATTACGCAGCTGGTCCCAAGGTGCTGAGCACTTGCAACCCACCTGGGTTTTGCTGGTGTTCATGGGTGGTAAGAAGGATTTTAGAAATATAAAAATGGAAAACTGAGTTTCAAAATGGCATTTTAAGTTATATCTGATCAATAATTATGCCTTTCTTTCTGAATCTGGGAACCGGTCAGCCTTTCTCTGCGTGGATATTATGTGATGAAAAACATTGAGCAGCCACGTCAGGCAAAGGACATGTCCTCAAGCCAACCAAACTCAAGGGGACACATTCTGTGTTATAGATGAACATCTCTACAGGTGGCCCTAGATGTACTGTAAAGTTGCAGGTAGGTTTCTGTTATAAACCACCCTTTCAAGCAGCCTATCTTTCCACCTTATACTGAGAACAACCCTTGGCAAGGCTTATTTTCTGAGTCTCTCTCTCCCACTTCTGGCATGCTCTGTATCATTTAAATCCTTTAAATACTTTTCTAAAATACATGCCACAGTTCAAAGAGGAGTTATGAGCTTGACATAAAATTACCCAGTGAGTTTCTTTAACACCATCATCCTATAAAAAAGATTTTATAATCATGATAATCATGATGATCCCCTTTGACCTTAAAATTTCTGAAACTTGGGGTTGACGTTAGCATAGCTAACTAAAAAGATATATGCCTAATTTAGTTCTGTCTTTTCAGACTGCCTGCTTGATACCCAAAATGGGACCGTTATAAATTTTAGGTGCTTTTCCTCAGGAAAACCATTTGAACACCCTATAATCCTATGAAAGCCTCAACCCAGATGCTGTTGAACCATCGACAGGTATGTCCCTTCTAAGCCAGCATGTTCCTAGGGTGCTGTAAACTAGGTGTCTGAAGTTACAGAAACTCCCAGCTCTGAGGAAAAAGATGGTTAGCTCCTATCTAAGTTGTGAGGATCCAGAGATGCATCTCAAGAGGAGACTAATTTTGAGCTGACTGTTAAATTTTTGGCAGTATCTGGGATGGTACTGAGTCCAGCATTAAACACAACAGACATGGCTATTTTAATTTTAAAAAGTCCAAACAAGTGATGGTGATAATAGTATGCCAAATCATTGTTTTACCTAAGCTGGAAACTGCTGAAGGGATTCTCTGTACATTTATGTCACTTAAGCATAGGTAAATCTCTTCTTACCATAATTACTTAATTTTGGTTAAAACCACCACAGTGTGGGTTCCCAGGGAAGTGCTGAGTACCAGTCATTTGCTGAAACACTCAGAAATGGTGGAGCATGCAACGGAAGATAGCTATGGTTTGTATAGTGTTCCAGAATAAGGGTGCTTTCTTGAATGGGAGCCATAATAAAATTACACGAAAGATATTTCACACTGTAAATATTAAATATTTTGGTCATGAAAAAAAATCAGTGAAATATTTTACTATGGTTCAGTGAAGAGCCTTCCATGTGGAATGAAGCTGAGAGCACCGTCAAACCTGTTCTTCCTTCAGGTGCAGAAATGACTGACTTAAAACAAACCTTTTTGGAATATCTTTTGTGCTTCAAAAACATGGGGTGAAATTGCAGCAATATAAAATGCAATGACTACATTTCCTTTGACTTTAGTGGATCAAATTTTAGCTCAAGGAAACTTGTCAGATTACCAACAACATACCTGACTAAACTGCAAGACAAAATAAAAATGTTCCCCTAGATATTGCTAATATCTATCTGATAAAATGTATCACGGTTGCAGGTAAAGCTCTGAAGTAGGTTATCCTCTTGATAGTACAAAGGCAAATTTCCCTTTCCACAGTAACCCAGTTAGCAATGTTGCAAACACAACCTTTCCTACTTATGGAGATAATAGTAATGAAAGAAAGGTCAATCATGGCTATATAATAGTTTAAAATACAACTTCGTCTCTCTTGACATCTGCATAGACTAAATGAGTTGTTGAAGGATTTGAACAGTTTTACAGGGTATATTAAGTTTCATGACTTGCACACAAAAAAAATATTCATTTGGTTACATGTTAGAAATCCAGAGCCAACAATAACTTCGGGATTTATTAAAAGCAGGCCACTGTTTTAATGGGAAAATATTTTTATGCTATGAGCAGTAATGACTTTTTTACAACTCTTGTAAAAACTCAAAAGAAGAGCAATGAAGATTCTTGGGATGGATGGATTTTGCTGCTCTTGAGTCAATTAGTAGAATAAAATATTTGTTTTTAAATGGATACAGCACCTGTTTCATTAGTTAGCAGGAAAACTAGAACCTTCTTTACTATTTAAATTATGGAAATCATCCTATAAAAACTAAAGATGAGCAGGTGATAACTGATGCTGTGTGACATACTACTTATGGGTATCTTGAAATTGTCAGTTTCTAATAGAAACATCAGCTACCTGGCAAGATTCCGGTAATACAGCAAATTATTACTATAGATTATATTTCACTCTGTCTGTCACACTGGATTAGGCTGCCATTGTAGTGTCTCTCTTGGAACTGCCCTTTTGTCTGGATTTCTCCTGATATACAACAAAGTTTCCAACCACACTGAGACAGGAGTTTTGGTATATGGTTTTGTTCAAACAAATTATTACACTCCCAGTGTGCCTGCAAACAGGTTCCCTCCCATCCTGTTCAGATGAGCCAGGTGATGGAGACTTGTGCCCACTACTGAACCCCTGGCTGAAAATACTCAGGCTGTCACAAACAGCTCAGCCTAGGGAAGGGAAGGGAAGGGAAGGGAAGGGAAGGGAAGGGAAGGGAAGGGAAGGGAAGGGAAGGGAAGGGAAGGGAAGGGAAGGGAAGGGAAGGGAAGGGAAGGGAAGGGAAGGGAAGGGAAGGGAAGGGAAGGGAAGGGAAGGGAAGGGAAGGGAAGGGAAGGGAAGGGAAGGGAAGGGAAGGGAAGGGAAGGGAAGGGAAGGGAAGGGAAGGGAAGGGGGAGGAACGTACACATTGCCAGGAGATTTGGCTAACTGCTATTTTTACTTTAGGCTCTTGTATTCAAAGCATATTTTCTTCTCATTTCTTTCAGAACTCGACCATTCAGTATTGCAGTATGGTCCTATTATGAGTCAATTGTTTCATTACTTTGCTTTCTACTGCATATGAAATTTAGACTGTAATGTGATAAGCTTGTGTTTAGCTTTCACTGGATCATTTCCACTGCTTTGTCTATCACCTACACTCTACTGGTAATATGACTGGAGTAATACTGTATTCTGAAATTAGAGAAAGTTACATTGTTATTTTTTTCATATTAGTTGGAGAGAAAGATATTGAACTTTGGAGAAGGATGTAGTTGTGGTGGGGACACTTATAATAGACAGTGTCTCCTATATGTCCTCCATAAATGGGTGATGTGAGTGGAAATCCCATACAATTCCCCAGTAACCAATGCTATAAGCATCACTGAGGTGTTACTCCTTCTCATATGATGATTGCTGTGTGTATCCTGTCTTGTATTGCAGCTTCCCTAGATAAATCTCCTTCTGCCAAATGTGCCTTCACCTTCTTCAGTGTTGAAATAAACTCATTTTGGCCATGTTCTCCTCTTTATGTATCTATGGCCACATGGATAGAACATCCCAAATTTTTCCTTTCATGTGTATTTCTTATGGACTATCACTTAAAATATGGCAGATGCTTAACTCAGCTGAATCTACCAAGCTATAACCAAAGATGCATAATGGTTAGCACTGACATAAATTTACCTACCACTCTCCGCCTAGTTTCTACTTCCATACTGTCTGTCTCCTTGATGTCCTTTGACTTGACTGTAAGCATTTTTTCCAACATTTCATATTGCTGAACTTCTGATGAGCCCTATTGCAATATGTACCTGTAACCCTTTCTGTCTATTTATAGCTCACCAGAGTAAATTTTCCACCTCTCCATTAACCTTTAAATGATAATGATGCACTTCTCTCTTCTATCTGAAACAACTGCAAAAAATTGTCTTTTCTTGGGAATGGTCATTGAGAAACTTAGAATGATACATGTTGCTCCTAAAATCCCCAAAGGGACTTAACTGGGTAAATTTACATCATCACCTTCTGGGCAAATAATAGGTCTTATAGACTCTATTAACCAATTAACCTCTTTCCATCCAGACACAATTCACTGGCACGTCAACAAATACGGTAAAGTTAGATGGGAATTTGCAGCACAAAAGCTATTCTTCCCAATAACTTTATGTGTGTTCTTGTACCCTGGGATAAATGTGGGATGATGCACATTGCGAGCAACTGTTGCAAGGCAACTGATCTGAGTTTCCTCCATGGTGATTTGTTTGTGCTCCTGCATCTTAAGATACCACTACTACTTTCTAGATACAGAGAAGGAAAAGGACTGTGTTGTTTCAGATGCCAGAATTGTTTCTTTAACAGAAAACATTGTAAAGGATGAGCTTGACATTACAGCATTAAAAAATATTTCCAGATCTCCTTAAATCTTTCTCCTTTATATTTGTACACAGAATTGATTTGCCTACCTGTGGGAATGAATTTAGGAATACCTGGACAAATGCATAACTTTTATACTAGTTTAGTCTATTCCAAAATACCCAAAGAACTAGGCACATTTCAACCTACCTGCTCATTGCTACTGAACAGAGGAAGAACCTAGGCCTAGTGGCTGGGAGATGCTCTCTCACTCAGGATTTATCTCAAATCAGGATCAGGTTTTACAGCTACATTTTAAAGGCCAGTTGGACATTTACAGTTGTCCACAAATACTCTGGATGCATAATGTCCCCAAGCACATCATTTATATTCATTTCAGTGGGAATTAGGAGATTTTGGAAGTCCCTATGCATCTTTTTACCCATACACCCTATGAGAATCTGCATTTGAATCAGCATTAAATTATTGGGCTAGGAGCACTGTCAATGTACATACCTGTTATCTAATCCTTTCCATGGAATATTAAAATTGCAAACTCACATACAATTCCATCTGCATTAAAATGTATTGATCTATACAATATATGTGTTTATGTAATTCATATAAAAATATGTTGAATGCTTTTTAGGTTGCAAAGTCACAAGTACAAAAAATAGGGGAATCTGTTGTACTTAGATCTTTGCTATTCAATGGATGGCTCCAGTCAATTGTTTCAGCTTGTTGTTGAAGGCCAGCATATCCTATGCAAAATAAATTAGCTCCTGAGCATTATGCAGTTCTCATCACCCCGAACCTCAGAAACTGAGATGAGGTAGCAGAATTATTATAATATTGGGTTGCAAAGAGAGAACCAAGATACTACTTTTTTTCCTTGTAATTAAACAACACTGGAAAAAGTGAAGGTCTTTTAAAAGCTTCTCTTTTTTTTAATCTGATATCACAAACACTGGAATACCTTTGTCACAAATACATTTTATATTACAGTGTGTGCAGATACTCAATCTAAAGAGGAGATACAACCAAAAAAGGTGTAGTAAAAGCCTGTAAGATAAGTAAATTTACAGTTGCTTTGGTATCTTTCCTGTGTTTCCACATGCTAATGTATTTGGGGTTCTTAAGTTTAACCTTAACTCTGTATTTTCTGTATTTAGAAAGCTAATTTACAGATAATTGCATCATCTATGGAGTTACCTTTTTTTTTTCCACTTTATGCTACTGATAGTTGCTTCTACTCATACATCTTCAAAAAAGAAAATAGCTGGTTATTTCTTGCTTTCTGTTTAAGCATGTATATGCTAACATTAACACTTGACCAATATCAAGACAGAATTAAAGTAAACTGCAGATATAAGTAAATATAAAGCAAAACTACGTGCTTTGGTATCATGACATCTTTTCAATACTAGTAAAGAATTGCTGCCAGAACCTCCAGGCTGATTCTCAAGGGAGAAGTGTGGAGAAACTTCTGGCTCTTGATTGAGACTTCAGCTCAGTGAAAGTTAAACCATTGAAGCCCACAAGGATACTATTGCCAAAACCACAAAAATTGGACTTTTTGCTGAATACAGCCCATAGAAAGTAATCTTTCATTCTGAGTTTAGAATGCAACAGATATTTCATTTTGGCTGAGCTCAAAATTGGAGGTATACATGTTGCACCTTTTACCTGTTTGAAAAAAAGAAGATCTTAAATGACAAAAAATCTGTCACGCCCTCTGTGAGCTTCATTTTATTGGGAACAGTTTCCCATAGATGACAAATAAACAATAAGTTCACCCAATTGCACCTGTATAGTCCCACTTAAAGTAACATGCTTCTTTGTACCTCCATAAAGGCCACAAGTGCACAAGCGATTTTAAAAGAGTTTAGCCAGCTGAAGTGTGGTAGAAGTCTATAGCTTAACAAACCGAATAATCTCCAACAATTTGGACAAACTTTTTGCTGGGACTTTCTGTAGATAAATACTCATCAATCCAGCTCCCTTCCTGTTTTGTAATGTCTCCCTGTCTAATTTAATAAATGCTTTCTTGCTGTTTCTTGGCATCTTCCAGAACAAGGAATGTAAACTGAAAAGACCATGGAGACTAGCATTGGCCCAGGATTCCACAATGAATAATATCAGGAGACACAGAGACGAGTCTGTCAGCCCATACCTCCTGCCACAGCCTCTATGGGGGAAAGTTGTTCAGTGCTGTGTGAAGCAGGATTTTGTTATATGATAGTTAAGACATGTGAAAATCAGAAAAAAAATGCATACAGATCTGCTGGTAAGACTACTACAGCACAGGAAAAAATGTCAAAAATAGGAATAGGAAAGGTAATGCTGAGACAAATTAGCACAAAAATAATCACAAAAGAAATATTAGCAATATTTTATGACACCTTTAGACAGGCAGAACATGCCAGGAAAGGACAGTAGCTCTGGATAAATATAATTTATTTATTTCTAGTCTATAGTTCTCTGTTATTGTCTAAATTAATGAAATAGTATTTGTATTGTGACAGTTCTCCAAAATGAGCACCTTAACTTTTGAAGTCTAAATCATTTAAAGTTAAGATAATTCCTTTTTAAATAGTGTATCTCAAAATGTACATGAAATTCATCTCTCTCTGTGAAGTGGACTTTCTACAGTGTGACTCCAGTTTATTTTCTATTAATTCATGGAAGAACCATTGCTGTAGATGCCCGTAAGAAGGTGTACTGAAAACATTCATTAATTCTGCTTCTGGGTGGCCTTGGAAAACTATGAAGTCTCTTCAGAATCTAATATTTTGGCTCCGCGTAGATTTGCCCTTCAGAAATAGATCACTGTTGTCTACATGTTCATGCACCCTATTCTTGGCACTTTGAACTATCATAAAAGAGCATTTTATTCATAAAAATTCAATGCTGAATGGCATTCATCTGCAGGTTACAGACCCCTCTGTAGAAAAGGAGAAGCCCTGAATGAGATCTGTTTGGTATAGGTTTTCACCTATTTGTAAAAGAGGGCAAGGCTACTGTTATTTGTTGTTGAATGATTAGAGATTTATGAAGAAAGACTAATGCATTCTTATTTATTCATATAATTCATTCCTTTGTGCCTTTTTCCAAAATTCTGTCTTTGCCCACTTCTTTCAAGGTCACTGCAGGGTTTTGTTTGACATTAGGAGAACATTTTGAGAGAGCACAGCGCTCCCTAGATATAAATGCTCTTCAGTACTCTTCACGACTCATGAAGAGTACTCACCAGTACTCCCTAGCTTATGTGCCCCTTTCCATTAGCATACTGAAGTCTGTTACCTCTCCTTTTGACTGTAAAATTCAGGTTAGTGGAGGAATATTCTGCTCTTTCTTTGATAGCCTTGATCATGCAGTGGGAGCTGGGCAGTACAACAGTAGAGCAGCAGTGGATTGCTACCATGGACAGACAGTCCTTTGGGAAATAGGTATTTAGATTTAGTAAGGCACCCTGAAATCACTCATATGATTGGAAAAACGTTAGAATAAAGGTAAACCACTTATTTTCTTAAGATGTCACTTATTACAAAATTAAATTGTTTGAAAAATAAAAATAAAATAAATGGAAATAAAGTCAGGTAGAATTAAAGATTATAGCTACCAGTAGATCAGGGCTGTGGAGGCATCCACATTATTGACCCTGCCCAGCCCCCCCCCCCCCAGGGCTGCCCCTATCCTGTCCACAGCCCAGGAACCCATTTCAGCCCCCTGGGCTGTCAGCCGCTGCCCCAGTGATGCTGTGGCGGGGCCAGTCTCCAGCTCCCCGCAACCCTACCCTGCCTGGCCATGGGCCCCACTGAGCTGGGCTCACCCACAAGCCTTCGTCCCAGCCCATCCTCAGCCCATCCCCAGGGAAGTGCCTAATGTCCTGGTCTGGGGCTGTCCCTGCTGCCCCCCTGCTGCCCAGCTCCCTCGTAGGGAGGCAGTCAGGCAGGTCCTCGCCACCAAGGCACTGCCCATCTGCCTCCCAGTTTGGGGAGTCCCTGTGGCTCTTGGCACCTGACCCCAAGGAGCCACTGGCCCTCATGACATCCTGACAGAGTCAGTTCAAACCCAGGAGACCCACTGTGTAACATGCATACAACAAGATGTCAGGATGCCCACACAGACACTTTAGTTGCAAACTAGTCATTACGTTGGCATGGTCGTACAATCTTGCTCTCAGGACAACCTTTTACTTAGGTGTGTCTTTTCCCCTGGAGGGGTCTATTCAGTTTCAAATGTTCATACAATGAATTTTTTGTCATTCACAATTTCAGCTGTTACCCAAGCTGTTACTGCAGCACTTCAGCTTTGGAGCTAGAGGTGTCCCCTCAGACATCTCCTGGCCAGGAAGCAAAGAGATTCTCGAGCAATTAGCTTGCTATTTACCTTGACTGGAAACAAGCCATCTAGTTTTTGTGAAAGAAATCCCCCTTGCAGGTAGCTGGGGTGGAATTTGAACATACCAAAAGCCACATGTTGTACAAATATAATTTGGCAACAATGATCTGCATAAGCATATAGAAAACAACAAGCCATGATCCATTATCATCTCCTAGTAAGAACCAGGAGCGACAGTAGCTCGACACCCTTCAGTGTCTCGGGGGATGGGAGTAACTCACCCTTAACCATGGTGGTTTTGATTTGGAGGAAAGAATGACAGAGGACATAGGCATTTATAGAAGCTGTTTGCAATCCTGAATGTTCCATAACTGTGACTATGGGACTGAATCATAGATCTTTTTTAATCTGTCCACATTACTCCACAGATTCTTTTCTTACATTTAGCAGTCTCCATAATGAACTTGTAAATCAAAAATTGAGCTGTTGAACTTCCTGTATTTCATTTTTATCCGTTTTGGTTGACTAAATGGTCAGAGATTAGTTTTGGCATCATAAATATTAATGATCTCCACACAGCTGGAGACAAGCTTTTGCTTGGTCAATAATTAAAAATTTTATTTGTTTTCCTATGTGTCATCCATTCACTGGTGTCTCCTTGTAGAACTACATAGTGAGGCTGTGGTAATCCCTTGTACAGACACATAAATAACTATACCAAAACCATGGATGATAACAGGTCCTGGTGATTTTCAGTTCTTTGAAGTCTTCAGTGCTTTCCTGGTCATTTATCTCTTTTGGATGTTAACCTTTTTATTCAGCACTTCTAATCCTGAGTTTAATTTGAGGAAATAATTTCCCATGTGGCTCATGTTTTATTGAAGTATTCAAATTTTATTTTCTCACATTGTTCTTTCCAAAGGTGTAGAAAGACACCAACCTACTAATCGATTTCTGATGAAATGTTGTGACCGTATGAATTAGATTATATGTTATGGTTTCCTGAGAAAACAATGACCTAGGTCATCCCTTCTAGTCCTACTGTATCTCTGTGAGATGGGAATGGATGCAGTTCATGTTGAAAGAATAACTTTGGTTTTTATCTAACTTTAGGTGTTTATTTTGCATCCAATTTAACCTTTTCAATAACCATATTCTGGCCTCTTAATTTTCCTTCTGAAAACTCTTTACAGAGAAATAAATAAATAAACAAGTCATTACAAAACAAAAACTACAAAACTGAAACTGAGAGCAGCATTTCTAGAGCTGTGGTAATTTCCACCAAATTGAGGACACCAGCAGCACGTAAGAATATTTGAACTGCACAGCATGAGGTTACCTCATCTGGGTCTTGATAAACTAGAAGCGGAAATTAGAGGCAACACATCAAGCAAATATCCAAACCTTCCCAAAGAATGATAAAGCTTTATAGCCTCCCAGATCACACTCTGATGTATTTGGTATAAGCAAAACAAATTTTAAAATTTCACTTTTAAAAGTCACTCAGGAATGAGTGGCTTAGAGTTTTCGAAAAGTTTTGGATAGCTTCATGCTTCATTACTTTCAAAACAGGTGTTTTACGACAGGTGAGTGTTGATAGAACCCTCTGGGTGTAATGTAATATGATTTATCAATGTCTAGAAGTAGATTTTAGTATCTAGTGATAATATAAGCCAGAAATAGTCTTTTAAGTTTTTGCTTGTTTCTATTTCTGCTGGAGTACACAAAAACCCTGTAAAGTTGTTATACATTTGCTGTGGAAAAATTTAGTGGTCCATAGCAGACTCCCACCTGTTATAGACTGAAACTGAAATAGCATTTAAGGAAGAAATTTAAAAATTGGACCTTAAACAAGGAGCTGGCTTTATAGACTGATTTGTTTTATATAGGTGGAGGTTGGAGCAGTTCAGACTGCTCTTACGTTGGAATAAATCTGTCATGAAAAATGGTCAGTATCTTTCATCTAACACTGAATAAGGAACTTCATTGTAACAATAAGAGTAGAGCTATTCTGCATCTTGTATTCTGTTTCAAATTACATCTTTTGTCTCAAACCTTCTCTTGCTCCTGCTGCTTAGCTTCCTCATACGGGTTATGTAAACAGCAGAGTTCTGCTTGTGGATGAGAGACGGATTAAGGAGCAGGTCTGCAGTGAGGTTAAAGATGTATGACAAGAACACAGCAATGTATCATATGGGTGCCATTTACCAGGATCTAGGCACTGGGGAGGTGTAGATTTCTGAACTAACTCCATAAAATTCTTCTTTTTTCCCACTTTATGTTTCAGTGAACACAGTAAGCAGAGGAAGAAAAGTCCTCTTCCTATCTTATCACTGCCTTCTTCTGGATCATACTAGTAGCTTAGCAAAAGTATCACCTACTGCAAATGTACAGGGCAGAGTTTTGATTGTTGTTCCTTTAACAATGCAGCATTCATCTGTTACAGCTGCCCCGTATTTTTAGTGTATTTCATCCTGCAAAGCATTTATTCTTCTGGGGATCTGACATATCAAGTTATTTTTTACATAGATTAACTTATACCTAAAGGGTGATGATATGACTTGCCAATGCTATGAAGCCATTTTTAAAAGCATGTACTTTACATGTACTTCGGTACTGAATCCCATTTAGTGTTTACAAAAGTTTCCTATCTATTGCAAGATTTCCATCATTACTATTCCTATAGTAATGCGGTTGCTGTAGCATATTTTTAAACCCCTCTTGGCTTTTTTTTCCGTGCTGGGAACCCTAAGTCATCATTAGGGACACTCCACTAATTATGTGAGCAATGTTGCTGCCAGTTATTGAGTCAAATGCTTTGCCACCATGTCATATGACATGGACAGTTCAAGAAATGATATGGTTACTGACAAAATGAATTATGCTGTTCTACACTGTCACCCGTTGTCCTGTGAATGGCTCAATGTCAGCATAGAATTGTAATTTCTTATTTTGGTAATGTAGACACTGTTGAGAGGAAATTTATAGTAAGTTTTGGTGTTCTTGGGCACTTTGTTATCTGAGCACAAGCACAAAATTCAGGTAGTTCAGAACTTCAGTAGTGTTTTTTAGAAGATTACATCACAGATCTCTATTACCATCAGCCACACAAAATAACACTTTAAGAGCATGGTACGTTCATTCGTGCTCCTGAAAAAAACTGTTTATGAGCTACAGCACTTAAGTTGAATGAGGTTTTGGCGATAGATTCCATGCTGTATAAATAGCAGTTCCAAACCACTGTCTTTGAAGTACATGTGGTTAAATTACTTTTTGTGAATAAAGTGTCTAAAGAACTAAGCCTTTTTTTCTTCCTGTTCACAAAATGTTCTTGAACTTACGTTCATTTTTAAGAATGGCTTCATTATTTGTATTCCCTGGGAAGTTTGTGTGTACAACTTTCTTCCCACAAAGGCCAATCCTAGTTGTTTTCTGTGCAGTATATGTGACTGATGTTTGCTGTTGTGATGTATGCTACATTACAATGCTTATATTGTGCAGAATTAGCTTTATTTAAAATATGAATGATCAAAAAGGCAAACAAGAACTTTTAGCATGAATGGCATGTAAAGGTCAAGAAATTAGGGAGTTTACCACATTGTTGCACTCCACTCTCCTGGTATGCAAACCTAATGAAGTACCGCTATGTTGCACAGTGTCTTAAGTGCCTTAAATTGGGCAATGCTACAGACTTTGCATTGCAGTTCTCAAGCTTCCCCTTTCGGTAGCAGCTCTGGAACCTGTAACCTAAGCTGTTGTGGCAGTGGCGTTCCAGAGCGTGCTCCAGTCAGTTCTAGTTACAGCAGGAATAGGGAATCGGAGTGGTTCTGGACGAAAAGCTATATGGGAACTTTGAGTTACTATGGCAAAACTATTGTTGGGGAGGATCACATGCTGCATGGAAGAGGATGTCCAGGAAGGATGTTTGTCTGGGGAATTCCTGTTCCTCTTCTTGGATGGTCACTGGGAGACCTTCTGCCCAGCCCTTTCTCTAGTCTTCTAGTTTAATTTTTCTCCAGAGTTAATATTCAATTTTAGAGTTGGTGTATGTGATCAGCTACAGACCCTGGCAGTACAGATTTGTGCATGTGAACTTGTCTACACATACTTTTTTCATCCCTTTTCTGACTGAATCCCTGCTAGTACAGTGTTATCCAGAAATAAATGTCCACTAAATATTTTCCTAAGAGCTTAAAAAGCCTAGTAACTGAACAGTTCCTGATTTCCTTTGTTTGCTCCATACTGAATATGAAACAGTAAGTCCATAGAAGCTTTGGAATTGAACTCTACGAAGGCAGGAAGTCACTCATCATGTATATGAAGAGGGAAATAGTGCTGTGCCTAAAGTTTGAGTCTGGGAAGGAGGAGATTTGAGGTTTGTTTCCAGATCATATACAGGTTTCTTGTTTCATCTCTGGTACTGAACAATCAAACTTACATACATAAAAGAGAATGATCATGAAGCTGCTACTGTCCCAATTGTCTGAAAGCAAATGACTTATTTGGAGTATCATTAAAAGAATCTAGTTTCAAATATGTTGGCTGAAGTATATAGTTTGCAGTGAATACTAACACTCATTAGTTAGTGTGTTTCCCTGATGAATGCTCTGAATCAAGGAGATTCAAATAGTTGGGAAAAAGACCAAATAACTGAAAACTCCCTTTAGAGCTAAGTGGTCTTCATTGACTGCATCCACAGATCAAAAGGGTATAAGAGTCAGGGGAAGTTTAAAACATTTACAAGCCCTCCTCTGCATTTAGCAGGAATATCTGATGCCCAGATAAGGTTTATCATAATGATTTTAGTAAATGTGACAGTTTTTATAAAATAAAAATTGTAAGCACATTTGAAAACATGCTATGAGGTAATCTACAGTAGTTCTGAAATAAAGACATGCAGGTTTTAGCTACACTTATTAACTATCAGCATTGCATCTACATTTTGCTGTATATAAGAAGGTGGTGGAAGAAATTCTGTGTAGACAGCTACCTGGACAACATCTTAGTTGCTAAAACAAATAACCATGACTTTTTTAAAGCCCTTGGAAAAGTTTTACCAGAAGATTATAGCTTGCACATCCGAAAATATAAGTGTGATTCTTCAAACCAGCTGCAAAATACTTCAGGCATTGTGTTACTGATGATGACAAAAATTTGACCGGTTGCTCAGCTAAGTCTCAGCTGGGAGCCATCCTCAGATGCTTCAGTCAGCCAGGGAGAGAGCTTCATGTCATTTCCATGTTTCTTCTCCTGGGTACCCACAACGTTGGGCTCATCAATACAAACAGAATAAAGTAGTCCAAGTATTGCTGTTACACAATTGTCTGCATTTGCATAGGTACAAAGATACATTGTCCAAAATTCGCTTTCCACAGGCCAGTAACCTGGACAGGGCAATAGCATCTAAGCTTTTTCTGTGTGTAATGTCACACCAGCGTTTCCACATAGGTGAAATATTAATCAGAGCTCAGACTCACAAAATGAAGTACCACCTTGTGCTTAGAAAGCTCTTCGGGCCTTCCTTAAATACAGTGTTAATGGATCAGCTCTGGAAAAACTCTGCTTCACTCAGTTAATATTAATGAAAGTCTTTGGGTATGTGTTCAAGAAGCAAGCAAAGGCCCAGGCCTGTTGTCAAAATACAGGCCCTAGGACAAATGGGGTATAAATTGATCAAGAAAGATGTTAGGCTAAGACTTAAAGTATATTTCTAAGCATGACAATCATGGTTTTGGAAGAATTGTCTAGTAAAAATAGTAGGGTTGAAATAAAGAAGCAATTTCAAGTAAACTAGATGAGTTGTTTGGTAATGGTCATGTAGGAGATGATACCTGTATGACTCTACATGGGACTTTCCTGGAGCTCCCTATTAGTAGGTGAAAACTTTCAGCAAAGCAATTGTAATATGGTGTTGAGGCCAAGTAGGCGTATAAATATATATATGTAAGTCAAGCGTTCCTCCATTTGATAAATAGTTCACTTTAGTTCATACAGTTCTTTATCTAATCTTGAATTGTTTAATTCTTCTGTTATAAATTTTAACCAGCTTGTGACCAGATATCACCTTCCGTTTTTCATCAGCAAGTTCCATTTCTGCGGAAAAAATATTTTTGTGGTCATAAATTCAAGTATTACTTAAAGCCATCCCCAACACTTTCACTGAGGAACTTTAATAATAATTTTAACTTTGACCATTCTTGTTCTGTTTTTTTATTTTCAGAGTTCCAAGATCCTGTTTTTCTTAAAGCAGTTCCCTTTGCTGTTGTTTTTACCTCTCTACTTACTCCCCAAAACTTTCCTGAGTGGAAAAACCTTTTTGGACAAGTCAGGAGCATTTCCATTTATGTTTTCCCTTTCCTGATGATCGTTACTTTTAACAGGGGATAGATTCTGTACCTCTGCTCAAAGAAATACTAAATATTCTTCCAAGTCTTCAAGATCTTCTCATGGGGTGACCGGTATACCAACCGTAAAACAACTGAGGTATGCTTAGTGGGACAGCTTTGCTCTTCCTCACAACAGCTATAGGACACAAGTTTCTCTATTTTCTGTCTAGTGTGTCCCTTTTGATCTTCCATCTTTTCAAGCGGGCCCAGTTTCTCTTCCTCTGCACCATGGTACCCTTTGATTTCTTGTAGTGTTCTGTTCTAACCTTCTGCGCCACCTAAAATAAATTTTGCCTCTTTCTTCTGAAGCAAGAGGCTAGGACTGTTCTTTCTGCAAGAAGGAATGGTTGAAAGTACAACTGAGCTGGAAATAGTGCATTTTTCTTTTCTTTGTGTAGCCTGGAGAAAATGCTTGCCAAATTGTTTCACCACAATCTGTAAAGCAGTTTATCAACAAAGAACTAACAATGAAAATATGCAATTTTCCTTAAATAGAAGGCATATTGTCAGGCAATGAAGAAAGTGGAAATATAATTCTAGTGCATTCACCACCTTTCAAATGGTTCTTCAAGGTGTAGACTTAAACCATCTTAAATCCCGCAGCTTTAAAACAGAAGTACTTTCACTCTCTATCACAAAGGTGGGCACACACTAGAATCTCTGGGAAGGTACTGTAACTTTGATATATTTTTATTTCTCACTAATACTTTTAGATTTCTGGCTCCACACCTGACAAACATGCATGTGACCTTCTAGGCAAGTCTTCTAGGGATGGCTTGCTTTCAGCCTTCTAAGCAGATACCACAAGGGTCAGTTTATGAACCTAAGTCTGCAGGAGTTTTACCCAAAAGAATGTTAGCTCCTTATTTCCCTTCATCCCTCCCTGCTATCTTTCCTTTCTGGTTTTGGCATTAACTTTTCTGGCTGTTTTAACATGTGCAATTCACCCCCAGCTTTTTAGTTTTGATTTCCAATAGGAACTCCTTCAAAGGTTATTTCTCTGAGTAAATTGTTAGAGCAAGACAGTCTCAGAAATGAACTGTCTACTGACTCATTAGACCAACTAATCTTATGGTAGAGTGTATTATAAATCTTCTCTCAACTGAAGGCTCCTCAGCTATGGATGCTATTGTATTTATTTTAGTCTGTAATAACAGGCATCTTAGAGCAGAATAATTCACAAAATTGTGCTGCTGAAATACAGGCTTTGTTTTTTCCAAATTAAGAGACTGGGGTCATGGTAGTCAATAAGCTGTGTGTATGAGAGATCTCTACACTATCTAGGTAGGGATAAGGAGAGAAGGAAAAGAAACCCCAACAATGCCCCCCCACCCCCAACCAAACAGAATAAAAAAGAAGGCAGTTCTGTCAATCTTATGAGATTGTCACAAAGAAGCAACTGGAAGGACATAACTGAAAGTGACTGAATGATTTTGGGATTTACAGTGTTTCAATGGAAAACAGCATATTCTTTTTCAGTATAACTTTACTAAGTATATTGCCTTTTTATGGCTTGTTTGCAACATGACAGTTATTCTCTCTTGCCTTTGATGTTAGAAATGACTACACTGACATCAAGGCATGTGTGTGTAAGTATCAGTTTAAAATAACACAGATGTCAATTATGTAATTGTGTTTCTCTGTTTCAATATAATGTAAGCATTCAATATAGAAAAAGCATTAGGAGGACTGTATTGTTAGCTATAAAAAAATATAAATGTTTTTTTACATTCCAAATTTTCCAGTGCTGGGGAGTGGATAACAGTAGCCTCTCTGTGTATAAGCAAATCCATCAGGTTACAGAATCTTTCCTATTTTTAAAAGTTGTGGAGGGAGAGAGGGAGTCAGGGAACTAAAAGCTTTAACAAGAATATGTTTATTTTTATAACCTGAAGAACAGACAGTTGGTTGAAACTACAGAAATTGAAACTCAATATTGGAGAAAGTAGTTTCAACATCTGATTGCAGCTAGTTGTGTTCATATGGAGCTGAGGGAAAAAAAAAACAGATGGAGTGAACTAGAAAGATATTTTTGGTAACCTATAACAGCTTTTATAGGATTTTTGGAAGGGGATACCTTAATTTAGGCTCTAAGTGGTCAGAAGTTTAGGCAAATAAATATTTTGCATCCAACAGATGCTGAATGCCCTTGGTAGGTATTGCTGGGTGCTAAGCAGTTCTACAAAATCAAGTAGATTATTTTTTATAAACTGAAAAGCCTAATTTTAGGCATTCATTTTAGGAAACTACATTAAAATATATGAAATAAAATGAAACCCTACTGCATTATAATGAATGAAATAAAATTAAAGCCTTCATTCCTCTGTGTAAAGACTGGAAATTTTCATTTTATTAAGCTATTACAGAGTTAGCAGTGAAATATGTCTTGTACCAAAACCAGCTAAGAAATTCCAGAACTGCATTCTAGAGGAAGAAATGATTGATACTGCCATTTTCTGAAAAAAACCCCCACAGTCTTCTGGAATTCAGTGATCTGTGCTGACAAATCTTGTTGACTATCTGGTAAACTGTATAAACAGCTCTGAAATATCTCTCTGATTAATCTATTGACCTTCATTTTATTTTAATTTGTTTTGGTTTGTTTTGTTTTTAATTTCCAACTGTACCTGAGGTTCTCTATACTGTTGAGACCTGAGGTCTTCATTTGTTCATGAGAAGGCTTTTAAATAGTGCTTACAGAGCAGAACTGGATGGTTTCTGCAGGTAAGGGAATGTTGTCACACCACATGACTTAATGCAAAGTTTCTTACTGCACCAAAATACCAATTCAGTTGTCCCACCTTTCCACAATCCCACTTCTACAATATCTGGCAAATTTCGGATTATTGTGAAAAATTATCTCTGTCCTTTCTGAAAGCAGAGCAGTGCAGGGAAACTTTCCCGTTTTCCTTTAGAGAATACCCAGAAGAAAAATGGTGCAAAAAAAAGCAAGGGGTAAAATATAGCAGAAAGCCTTTTCTTGTTGAGAGTGGATGTGATGCCAGGAGGCTTATCTTGCTGTGACAGATGGGAGCTGTTTCATTCATTTACCATATGTGAGGTACTGTGCTCCTTGAAAGGGCTGCACCTGACCGCAGGGAGGAAAGATGCCTGTTCCCTGGTTCTGGTGGTGACTGCTGGGGTTAAGATGGGAGCCCCGGCAGGTGGGAGGACAGCCCTCCCTGGGGACAAACTAGCCCAAGCTGTGCTGGGAGAGAAGGCTAGGTGTGCAGGGCTGGGGTGAGGAGCGCAGGGGTGGCTGGAGGTCAGCAGCATGATCGGGCGTTGTGTCGGGCCTCAGAGGAGCAGTGGGCAGACATGCAGCCTTGCCTCAGCCGTGAGGGAAGGAGACTGACTTTATCTAGGGACGCAGAGGGAATGTGTATAATTTATTGCATCCCAGGAAGCCACTAAACATTCCTGAGCTGAGAGAAGACTGGGGGAAAGGATCCCCCCTGCAATGACATAGTAGGCAAGGGGACAGGGAGAGATTTATTTTCCTTTTATTTTGTCATTCCCAGCAGATTGAAATTTTTGCTGTTCCAAAAGTGACTTTGTTTCAGTATGTAGTCATATAAAATCTACTTTTAGAGTTTAAAAATCCCCTTGGTGTGCTTGTTTTGGAGAAAAGGTGTAGCCAGAACCACCTCAAAATTTTGTTTGACACAAGGTCAAAAAGAGAAATGATGTTGCCATTGCTACAGTGATTTAATGAGAGGGACACACCCTGCCACTCAGTTTCTCTTAAGACTGACCTGGTTAGAATTTTTAGGAATACCTGATAAAAAAAGAAAAAACATTTCCCTTAGGTTGCTCTTGTTTTGTCAAGTTATAATAAAAAAGCCTACCAATACCTTTGAGAACCCTTTTAAACCATCTCTTTAACCCATTGCAGGAGCAGCTACAACACCAGAAAGAGCGGGCTCAGCCTCTTCTTAAAAGCAGATAGTGATAAAGATTTCACAGTCTTTCACATCAATTTGTTCCAGGGCTTCACAGTTGTTCCTGTTAGAAAGTTTTCTCTGGTTTCAGACTGAAATCCCCCTTGCTGTGAGTTTAGCTTGCAGTCCCTTGTCTTATCCCTACTGAACATGGAGATCAGTGTATTACCTCTGTCTTCATAGCCATTCTGTATGTATTTGACTCATCATCATGTTTCCCCTAGTTGTTTCTCCTCTGAAGAATATAACTCCAATTCCTTCAATATTTCTGTATGTTTAAAAACCTCTGATCATTCTTGCTGCTGTTCTCAGGGCTCTCTCTAGCCAATTCACAAACTTCTTTAATTAGGCTCCACAAGATGAATGCATTTACTTCCACTGCAGCCTTGCCAGCAGTGCACAAAGCAGAAGAACCAAAGCCTATGGTTTAGAGGCATTATCTTTCTTTTTACAGCTAGTAACAGAATTTCCCTTTGCCACAATAGGAAAAAACCATTAACTTATGTTCACTTAGTGATCTGTGATAAATCTGATATAGATTTATCTCCATGGATAGATACTGAGTAGATTTTATATACAATCTACTATAAGATCCAGTCTTGCAACTCAGCTGCTTTGTAGTTTTTTTCTATACTATATTTGTGCAGTTGATTATCCCTAAACAGGAGAAGAGCTTGGAAAACAATTCAATAAAAACAAGAAATGCTTTTTTTTTTTTTTTCCCAGGCAGCACAACTCTTGGCAACATCCCTCAGTATATGGCTGAACTTTATTCCTGGTGGGAACCCGACTGGCACAGAACAAGCTCTATTAAGCGTGCAATTGCATATTGACCTCTACTTGCTATTCATTGTGTCTTTAGGATTTTAATAATGGTCTGCTCTTAAGGATGAGTGGGAGTTGTTTGTCCCTTGCTCCCTCATAAATGCTATTGCAATAACAGATTGCCAGGAATTTTTCCTCATGTTGGAGAGCTAGATTCAAGTATTTTATGGAAGCTACAAGTTTACTGAAGAACACATATGCAAATGCCTGGTGGGAAGTAGGGAATGGTAACAGTCTGGAGCTGCTTCTTCAATACCGTGATTGACAGACTCAATAGGCACATCTGGTAAGTAACTTCATGGCAGGGTCTGCATATGCACACTGTAAAATTGTAAATGTGGTCTGTAGAGGATAAGGGCTCCTTAGATCTGACATTATATTTACCAGGCTCACGGTTTTCTAGCAGGAGAGGCCCTTCACCTTCTACTGTAAACAGAAAGAAATCAGAGGCTCTCTCATGCAGGGCTGTTGGCAGATCACCATGAACTTGTTTCAGCCAGAGCACACTTTGGCGTCATGGTCAATGAAAGTCTCTGAGCTTCAAAGGTAAGTCCTGTGCTCAAAGAGAGACATTGCGATGACCCAGGACTCCTGGCAGATTTGGTTTCAGTTACTGGAAGATTCTCAAAAAATTCAAAGGTGCTTCAGCTCCCTTCAAACTTCAGCAAAGAGCAGTGGACCTCCTAGACAAAGAGCAAAGTGTAGCACTAGCAGTCCAGCAAGAGTCTGCATCTTGATTTCACTAGAGCAGATGTTATCTGCAAGCAATTAACATACTTGTCATCACCAGTGAAATAGATACAGAATTCTTTGAGCACTTTTTTTATCCACCCTAAAGAAAAGTGTTTGTGCACAAAGCAAAATTTCCACATTAGTATGAAAATAACATTCAGTGAGGCAAGTGGCATGTGTCACTTTTTCAGCTTCTTCCAGTTCCTTTTTTTCAAAGAGCAATGCTGTAACACTTAGACTAGAGCTAGAGAATTTCATCACAGACGTGTATCTTTTAACAAGAGAATGTTTGATGGCTGTATCTTTTGCTTCACTGTTATTATTTTCAAATGTTACTGTTTGTTATGTGTTGAGCCATAGCAGGTACGTATCCTACTCTCATGAGTGTGGTGGGTTGATCCTGGCTGGATGCCAGGTGCCCACCAAAGCTGCTCTATCAGTCCCCTCCTCAGCTGGACAGGGGAGAGAGAATACAATGAAGGGCTTATGGGTCAAGATAAGGACAGGGAGATCATTCAGCAATTACCATCATGGGCAAAACAGACTCAGCTTGAGGAAATTAACTTAATTTATTACCAATCACATCAGAGTGGGATAATCAGAAATAAAAACTAAATCTTAAAACACCTTCCCCCACCCCTCCCTTCTTCCCAGGTTTAACTTTACTCCCAATTTCTCTACCTCCCTTCCCCCTCAGTGGTACAAGGGGGTAGGGAATGGGGGTTGTGGTCAGTTCATCACACATTGTCTCTGCTGCTCCTTCCTCCTCAGGGGGAGCACTCCTCACACTCTTCCCCTGCTCCAGCGTGGGGTCCCTCACACGGCAGACAGTCCTCCATGAACTTCTCCAACGTGAGTCCTTCCCACGGGCTGCAGTTCTTCATGAACTGCTCCAGCGTAGGTCCCTCCACGGGGTGCAGTCCTTCAGGAACAGACTGCTCCAGCGTGGGTCCCCCACAGGGTCACAAGTCCTGCCAGCAAACCCGCTCCAGCATGGGCTCCTCTCTCTATGGGGCCACAGGTCCTGCCAGGAGCCTGCTCCAGCGTGGGCTTCCCACAGGGTCACAGCCTCCTTCAGGCACATCCACCTACTCCAGCGTGGGGTCCTCCATGGCTGCAGGTGGAGATCTGCTCCACTGCTAACCTCCACGGGCTGCAGGGGCACAGCCTGCCTCACCATGGTCTGCAACACAGGCTGCAGAGGAACCTCTGCTCTGGCACCTGGAGCACCTTCTCCCCTTCCTTCTTCACAGACCTTGGTGTCTGCAGAGCTGTTTCTCTCACATATTCTCACTCCTCTCTCCCAGCTGCAGTAGCATAGTTCTCATTTTCCCCTTCTTAATTACGTTATTACAGAGACACTACCACTGTTGCTGATGGGCTTGGCTTTGGCCAGTGGCAGGTCCGTCTTGGAGCCAGTGGCATTGTCTTCATTGGACACTGGGGAAGCTTCTAGCAGGTTCTCACAGAAGCCACTCCTGTAGCCCCCACACTATCAAAACCTTGCCATGCAAACCCAATACAATGAGTTTCACCACAACATGACCTCAGTGAACTCCAAAGAGCTGCTTTTTGTTTACATGGATATATGAGGGACCCAGGAACATAGCCACAGTGTGTTCTGTTTTTAAAATCTCTGATTGTGCTTTGCAGCAGTCACATCCCTAATAATTATAAGACCTTGCTAAAAAAATTGTTTTAAGGGTTGTATACTAACCTGCCTTCCAAAGTATCTTTTAATTAGCTTACAAGGAAAATGATATCTACTCTCTAGGTCCTCCGTACTCGTTGTTAGTTGTTCCTCTGTCTAGGGTGTCTGTTTGTAAACACTGGTTCGACCCGAAGTGCCTCACCCCCCAGTAATCTAGACCTTCATTTGTGGAATATGGAAAAGAAAAACATATTTGAAAGTTTTTCAAAAGTATTGAGGGTTTGAGAAATAAAACGTTTGCCTGGCCTGCTATTTTCAGAGTCATCATTTTCTGAACCCTAACAGCATAATGGGATGATTCCCTTTACATTGCTCCCTCTCACAAAGTTCATTTGAATTGTTGCTGTCTTAGAGAAGTGAAATGATTTGGTGGTTATGGTACTGGAGGAGGGGGAAAGTGGTCTCAATTCTTGGAACTGCCATGGGATTATTGTTTGATCTTGGTCAAGTCATTTGATCCTGAGATAGTTTATCTGTAACAGAAGCTTGCTAGTCACTTTTCTCATCTCAGTAAGGTCTTCAGAGAAAAAACTGCCTATTGTTACGTTTCTGATGTGCCAGAAGTAATGGGGCAACTCTTAACTGGGGTTTCAATGTGAGACACAAATAATAATAATTTATCCAGAGAGGTAGGAAACTTGAAGTACTTCCATATCCCTGATGAAGGGTTATTTAACATCTCAGCTCCTCAGCTCAATATGCTTCTGAATTAACCTCGTTTACAGAAGGAACTTACTTTTAGAAGTTCAGAAGCAGGCAGCAAGCTGTAACATCAAGAGCTAGCAAGAGATTGAACTTGAAACCGATCTGATTTCACTTTATTTAATCTGTTCCCCTAAATATCCTCCAAGCCCTGCTCTGCAGCATCTTCTGTGTTGATTAGTGACAGGGGTTGAGTAGAAAGTGACTATCATGCCAGAAAGACTGGGGGGCAGTGAATCTGGAATGAGCCACACATAGTTAACTCTAGCTAATGTAGTGACATGTTGAAGCAGCCTAGGGCAAAGAAGTTTCCTCTAAACAGAGGTTTCTAGCCCACGAATCCTTGAATATTTCTTGTGAGTAAATGATCCTGTGGCATGTGCTCTAATTAAAATCATATCGGGCCTGTTCCATATTACCCAGCACAATCTCTGAAGCTTGCTTCTTCACCTTCCTCTGCCTTGCCCGCCAAGCCCTCCTTGTTTACATTCCAGCTGTGCAGACCATCGATGCAGCCAAACACATCTCAAATGAGCCACATGAATGGGATGAGGAACGCCTGAAAGAATGAAGTTGTCGTATTTCAAACTGTGTAATATATTATAGTCCAAAGATGATCTGGCAAAGGAAGTCGTTTTTACAGCCTGCCTTTAGGTACCAGGATAAAGGAAACAGGGAAGATTAAGTGATGGCTTCTGAAATTCTAATCACAGATCATGCTTTCCCTTTGACTGTGAGTGATGCTGTGGTCATGACAAGACAGCTAGTTATGAAGCTGTAAGTTTGACATAGGAGTTCTGTATAACATCTTTTTGTCTCAACCAGCACTCAGAGAACTCTAGATCTTCTAGAGTCATCTAGTTAGAGAACAAAAAGACAACATGAATCAATTATTTTGGTGGAAATCTGCTTATCTGCATGTTGAAATAATAGAAAGTTCTGCTTCTCTGGTGGAGGGCAAGGCAAACAACTCAGAGACCATCTACTTTCTTAACAGTACCAACCTTCCTTTCAGCACTTCCCCAAAATTCCCATTACATTTTTTATTATGTCCCATTCCAGTGAAGCTGTTGGACCCTTACCATTCTCTCTCCATATTCTTCTTTTGCATGTAGAGATTGTTCTGCCCCTCTTGAGAAAAAATATACAAAGGAAGCTATATAAACAAAAATAGCCTTTTCCTGTTTTTTTACTGTCTTCATCGTGTAGTTTTTGCTGTTATTACTCTGCAGAACTAGTGCAAATAAGAAAAGCAGAAAAGATGCTACAGGACTCACTGGGTTAATGCCAAAAAACAAAGCAAAAAATACAAAAATTGCATTTTGGACAGGCAGTTTTGGACCCTCAGTGGCAGGTACTTGGGGTGCTGAAGATTTTATAGCAGTAAAAATAATTGCACAATGCCAATGGAGTGCTTGTTTGATGACTGCCTGTGATATTCATTTTTTGAAGACTGCAGTCAATAATGGTTTATTCAGTGCTGACAAGGGATAAAGAACATCCAGTAAAAGTAGGGACTGTATTCTGGAAAAAATACAGAAAAGAGTTGATCAGAAGTTACCATTGCAATAGCAGAGGGTTTTATGCCTATATGTGCTGACTAGAGGACATTCCAACTGAGTAAGAAATTGTGTTACCTATGTGAACTATATTAGCTGAATTAGTTACTGACTGTTGTGCTCAGGCATTATCATAACAATGCTAGAAGAAAGTTGACATACTAAAGGGAGTCAAAGTAGAACAACAAGAAGTATGAGAACCCTAGAAATACTCCTTAACAAAAACAGGCCTAAGAAGTTCCACCTATTTTCATTTATTTATGCCTAGAAGTAGTTTGCTCACACCACACTATTACAGGGAGAAGGTAGAGACTTTTAATAGGAAAATGTTTATAACAAGATTAAGTGGCTGCGTATTAACTGAATTTAGACAAAAAGTACTCATTTTACCTCTGACTTTCACTATCTGCTTTTTGTGGCCACATCTGAATGTGAGTTTTTGGAGTTAAATGATTCAAGCGTCTTCCTGGGCTGTGGTGAGTACAAATGGTTAAAGTGTTTTGGAAGTGTTTTGATAAAAGAGTTTGATGAGAAAATACTGATTTACTGAAGCTGAAATCTTTTGCAAAGACATTCCAGGTTTGGGGAATTGTAACTGAACCATGGACAGGAGTCCAGCAGAGCAGAAACAGTGGTTTCCCAGGCTAAGTCTATTCTGGTAAACTAAGTGTTCTTGGGGCCATACTCTGGAATTAAGGCCAACTGGCATGGAATATCCCATACATTGTGAAGATCTCTTACTCTCCATCATAGGATAGCTACCTCCAGTTTACCTGTTGGGAACATTATGTAGGGCATGCCAGTTTCCAGACCATACACTAGAATTGTTTAGGAAAATAACAGCTGTCTATGGTAAAAACATTCCTGGGATTGTTCTGCTATTTTGTGGACAGTCAAGTTTCAGTGCCCAGGAACAATTCCTGTCACTGTTTAATTCACTAGAGTAGATGCAGTTGTAGTGTGTTACTGGAGATCCAAAGCCATCAGGGTCAGTGGTTTCATGCTTCGCCACACAGTGGACAGACCCATGAACCAGCTGGGCTCCAGAACAAAAGACTCTAGAGTCCAGCAGCCACATCACACTGAAACAGAGAAAAAATAATGTTGGTTGATATCCTCCAGTAGTCCTGGTGATGCATTTCACTTCATAAGCACTCTTCACCTCAGTTTCCAAAATGAAAAAAAAAAAAAAAAAAAGCAAAGCCTACCAAAAAACCCTGTAGTCTTAAAGCCCTTGACATCAAAAGCTTTACAGGTCACCAAAAGTGACAAGTCTTGTAAAATCAAATCATAAGTTTGTCTTGTGAAGCTTGGAGAGAAAAAATCTTCAGCTGATGTTCAGAACAGTCTTATGACCCAGGCTACTTGGCCTTCTGAGTGTCCAAACATAGACACTTATGGAAACAAAGTCATTCAGAATTATCAGTGTTTTTTGAAAATCTGGGACAGAAGGCATTCATTTTTACACTCTGCAGAATCTGTGTTTTTCTCCTTTGTTTGTGCCACAGTCACTTTGTGCAGCTACTAAGTGCAACTAGAATAGATTGAAGAATGTCAGAGACTCCTAAATGAACTGTGCCTTAGATACAGGATAGCATTATAATGTGAAAGTCAGTGGCTGGCAGCTGAACACAGAAGTCCCAATGGGACATGTGCCCTATAGCCTAAGACAAGAGGTTACACTTGATATTTGCAGCTTACGTGCTGTCCCACCCAAAATCCCAGCAAGCTGCATTTTTTAACAAATAGTTTTATATGCCACATCCTCCCCATTGATCACTCTGTCAGAGACTGCAAAAAGATTCCCGTTAACTTGTTTAGACTGGTTACCCCATTACTAAATAGCATTTGCTATTTGATGGTCTTTACAACTCTCGTGACTAAAGTGATAGAATGCTTTTACATAAGTTTTATTTAGTTTTAATTTTTTCTCAATATGGAGGGAGGAAAACTGGGCATGAAAGAATTTAAGGAAACTAAATTTTCATTACTCCAAACTGGGCATAGTAAGTCACTAGGATTTTGTCTGGAAAATTACTGATATTAAAAATTCTCTTCAAATTCCATTGGGAGGGGTGCTAAAACATTTATTAATGTGGATGATCTCTTTGTAAAAGAGCTGGTATCCAGTACCAGGTCCCCTCCCCTTCAGAACTGTGTGGGCTGCCTCCTCTGTTATGCACACTCACATAATACCCCTGTGGCAATGACAGTGGTTGCTTACACAGAAAATTAATACTAGGAAAGTATTTATGCATTTGTACTGTATTGAGTGTGATAAATGTTTTTCCCTTTCTGAAAAACAAAACACTTGCATTTTCTGCTTTTGTTCTTCATTTCTTCCCATCTGTTTTGTTTCTCTTAGCTGGAAATGAGAATAACAGCTGACTCTCTGTGGATTGCCAGTGGTCTATGGAGGGTTTGAAGGCCTCTATAATATCTTTGAAGCTCCTTTTTAAAAATAATTCTGTCCTAGTTCATGTGAAAAACTGTATAATTCTTTCATCAGATCATAATTGTTGCACTGAAAGGACTAGACCTACTTTCTATCTTTGTCAGTAGTGAGAGTTTTGTGGCCATGTGGCCCACTGGACATCCAGCATTTTATATTTCCAACTACGGAGAAAGACCAAAAATATTTGTCTAAAATGCAAGCTTGATACAAGGGTGATATAATAATCTCCTTCACCCAAAGTAGCAGACCCAATATATCTTTTCAGATTGCAGTAAAAGCATAAACATTGCCTGAGAAGTTTCTGAACATGGATCTCACAGAAAAGCAAATTCAGCCACTGTACATTATTTAAATACCCTGTGCATTATCTGCAATAGTGTGGGACTTTACAGCTATGAGAATCCCAAGTTTTTAAGTAGAAGCCCATGGTCTTTGGTACTTCTGAATGTGAAATCAGCACAACCAGAAGGGTCATGGTTCAGGACTGTAGACCACTCTGATGTTTTATCCTGACACAAAGTTACAGAAAAAATGAACAGTGTGTCACAGCAAGTTAATCACAATTACTTGGAAACTATAACAATGCGACATGAAACTTGTGACCTACTTTGACTTTAGTCACAGAAATTAAATTGGCTGGAAAATGTGGGAATTTACAGGTTGTTGGGGTCATAGGAAGAGAGTTATAACTAAGACCTGTGAAATTCCACTGACACTGAGTGATTAGATGTTCAGTAAAGCCAATTTAAAGAATATGTTTTCTGAAGCTAAAGAATTCAAGTTTTGGGGGTTTTTTTGGGGGAGGAGGACGGGAGTCTGACAGATTTAAAAGACCCAAGTAAGATGCTCCTTAGAGTAGCACATTATTACACTCAAAGATGTTTGTGTTTTTCGGGTTTTTCATAGCCTTTATCATTTCTCAGTAAGGGATTTTCATTAGTAGCTTGATTTGGCATGACTACTAGTGTAAGTCACCACAACTTAACTGCATCTGGCTAAATAAATACTGCAACCATTTACAGGGTAGTTACTACACAAATTGGAGGAAGGAACTGGCCCATAAGATAATCAAGTTATTATGAAAGTAATATGTCTCTTTTCCTTTCTATTAAAACCAGAAGCAGGAAGACAAGTTGGTATATGCCAGCTTGGCCAAGGAATAATAACTTTTTCATTTTATATTAAAAAGTGTTTTTTTAATTTTCAGTTCATAATAAAGAACACAGAGAAATATTCCTTATTTTATTAGTTGCACCAAAGTCATGTTGGCAAGTGAAGAAATAATAAATTAAAATCGCTTCATGTGTTTCCTATTATATAATCAGCTGGTGATGGAAAGGACAAGCCTGTACCACTTGCTAGTCAGCCTGGCAATTACAAAACTGAACCAGAAAGGTGTTGTTCACTGGAAAAGACAAAAGTATGAGTGCTCGGGATGAACATTCACCAGCTTATGGGACACATCCCAAGTTAATAGTGACGTTGCTGTGCCTGGTATTCTAGCACGGCATTTCCAAAAAAAAGGTTTTGTCTAGACTTGATGAAAAAAAGGGTGTTCATGTACATTAGTCGTTATGTGTTAATATGTTCTAAATGTCTGGTGTAGGGCACTATGATTTTGCTACTGGCTAATAAGATGGGAATTCAAAATAAGGTTTTTCTGAAATTTCCTTTAATTTGGTTAACACATGTTTAAATACATTTATTTTCTAGAGTGGATTATTTAATTAGCATGCTTCAACTGTAACAGTGTCTTTTGCAGGAATCTTCTAAGGAAATACAGCTACCATAGGATAAGAAGGAAGATCTTCACACAGATAAAAAACTGGTTAAGAGTTCGGAAGCAATGGATAGGACTAAAACGTCACTTTTCATACTGAAGGAGTTTATGCATAAAGTGCTACAGTAATATGTGCTTGGGCCTGAGCAGCATGGGCCCAAGCAGCATAGGTCCAGGCATGGATTTCACAGATAATTCAGGGAAGAGGTGAGCAGTGAGGTGATAAATTTTGCTGATGATGCTCAGGTATTTAATGTAGTAAAGCTGTCTGCAAAAAACTAAGGGAGTCACACAAGACTGAGTGATGGAGAAATAAATGGCAGCAAAAAATTCAATATAGGTAAACATAAAGTGACACGCATGGAAAAATAATGACCCTAACTTTATTTATAGAATGAGAACCATTGAGTTGACTATTCCCATTCAAGAATGATATCTTGAGAGAAAGAAAAGTATCAGTCCAGTGCTCATTCATGGAGAATGAAGCAGGCAGCTTTGTTCTTCCACTACATGATGAAGACCATGGTGTAATCCCCTCTGAAATACTGTGTGGAGCCCTGTTCCTCCACACCAAAGGGGATGTAGTGTACGGAGGTGGGTAACATGGGTGCTCAGAAGCACAGAATGATTTCCCAATGAAGAATAATAAACCAGATTTGAACTCTTTTGGGTAGAAATAAGATGACACAAAGTGGATGGTATTCCATAATCACAAAATGTTGTGATGGAGAAGCCTAAGAGCACAGTCAAGTATTCTCCAAAGACTCTGCTGGAAGTGGTTCAGGGTGTGACTATGTCCTGGCTGCTGGTTACTGCCCTCCTGCCTGAGTTCAGTGCCATGGCAGCAGAGTCAGCAGTATAAAGCAAGCATGCATGATGTGCCTGCCGCAGTACAGTCTTGTAACTGAAGTTTGTAATAGCAGTGGGTTTAGGCTGGAATAGCTAACACTGATAACCAGGCTAGAGAACAGCATACTTTCTTGTGGGATGGATAATTCAAGATGACAGGTGAAGTGACAAGGTGGGGATATTTTAAAACTCCTGCAAATAGATTCCTTGGAGCACATCTAGTCACATCCTTTGTTTCCAAAAGACTATAGGACTTAAACTACTAAACCGGTCACACATTTTTTAAACGATCAGTGTGTTGAAAGGTGAAGTTCCTTTCCTGAAAACATTTGGAACTGAAGCTTTTCTTTTGTTGCATGTGAAAAGTTCAAAGTTAATGAATATTTTTTTGGGTTGACATGAGAGTAGGTAGTCTACTGTGCTACATAGTTTTAATCACAAAAGTTTATTCCAGTGTGTTGAGTCATGTCAATGTTCAACTACAACTATGAGCATAGCATGCTGCATCAGAAAACCCAAGCTAGACAGTCAAGATATGAGTATATAAAATATATATCACTTACTAACATTGACCTTGTTATTGTAGAAGTCAGCTTGTCAAAAATTTTCCCTTATAAAAGGGAAAATTTAATAGGTATTTTTGTGAATATTTATCTGCATTTCACCCTCTGTGTACAAGAAAAATTATAACATGATATATTTTTGCTTTCAGTGCAATACCAGTATATATAAGTAACCTACAGAATAGGTATAATATTTACCTGCATTTGTACATGTGTGTGTGTGTATTTCTGCATATGTTATCCATAACTACAGAGTGGTTTATAAATAATAGATGTATAAATGTATATCTTCAGTATATTCTATCATAATAATTAGATGGAATGTATAATTAAATTTAGTAGCACTGACTCATATTCATGGCTTAAACTATTTAAAACCTTTTTTTTCATTTTCCTTCAATGTCGATTATTTTCAGCAGACAGAAAAACATGTTAATGTAACTTGAAAGAGAAGTGCAAAACTTCAGTTTTTCATGTTTTTCTTTTCGATTTGAGGTATCATCAGAGAAAAGGTCAGTATTAGGCTCAGAGTTTTCTGTTCCAAAAGAAAAATGGACATATTTGTTGGTTAGATCCTAGAATAAAGGTCTATAATATAAAAACTGCCTGACTACCAAATTAGAGAAATACCTGCTTGTTCTATACAATCATCACATGCCTTTAAGTTTTAATAATGACTGCAGCGATTCTCATGTGGGTTATATGTAAATTGCTGATATTTCCCTGGGCAGTTTGCACACTCCTCTCCCTAAATCTGATTTCACTTGTCTGAGACCTCAACACATTTTGTTCTTTAGAAATCAGGCTGGCTGTGGTGGCCAGCTGTCACACAGATCTCCCCTTTCCCTTTCCCCTATCAGTAATAAGGGCAGGAAGAAGTGTCATCTCAGCTGCCTTTTTGTTGACAAGGAGCCAGAGATTTGTGCTAAGATTTAAAAAATATGGTAGAAGGCATTGAAAATAAAGGAGGAAACATCAAGATCCTAAAGGACTCAAAAGTTTTGCTTGACTTTTAAGCTTGAGAACTTTTGGATGCTAAAAGATAAGAGATATGTTTTGTCATTCAGACAACTAGCTTAAAACTTCAACCCCATTATTAGCATGTATTTTGAAAGGGCTCTCCCATGTGATGCACAACCATCCTCTCTTTTCTGGCCACGGCCAGCAAACCCATCTTTTTTCCTCCAGTGATGGCGGTGACCGTGTTATTGCACAGCAGCCATGGGGTCTCCTTTTCTTTCTTCAAAACCACAGAAGCCCAAATGTTAAAGACATTTTGAGACTTGAGTTGACCGTTGCTTTTGGTTTTTCACTCTTCTTTTCTTCCCATGTCTGATCAGGATTGGAAACAGAAGTGTTGAAAGACTATACTTACATACTCTTCATTGAGCACTGACACTGTGCTCGGAGTTTAACGACCCACTGAAATACCACAAAAAAAGATTACTTTTATGGTATTTCAAACCCGACCAGAAAAATTACTGGAAGTTTCACAAGAATACCCCGTTTTTGCAAGACTTTCAGGCTAGTTCTGAAGATCAAAGATGGTCAGGCAGTCTGGATGAAACACAAATGAATGTTCGGATATTGGGTCCTTAGCCAAACCAAAGTGAACCTCCGAATTGTAAGGTTTGTTCTCTCTTCTGTTCTTCAGTATTAATAACATTCAGGTTAAGCCTGCCTGATTCAACATGGAGTTTCTATTTGATGAGTAGATAATGTTTTGGGCCCTCTGTGTATGCTTTTTATGGTTTGCTAACAGGTTTTTGATATTAGTTTTAAAAAATTTGGTATGAAATCTAGTGGTTACAGTCATATCCAAGGGAATGTGAGCTGTTCCTACAGCAGATATTAGAAAGAATAATTGCACTATTCTGTTATAGGAAAGAAAAGGTGAATGTTAACACACTGTGAGCAAGGCTCATGTGTTGTACCTTGTATGATAGAGCTGGTGTACTACTCCACACCATTGAAGTGACAAAATTTGAGGCTTTGTGTTTTGGGGTCTTTTTTTAAGCTGTCACCCACTTACTGTGGAGTAAGTGTTTGCAGAGAGTTCTCATGATGTTTCAACTCACTCTAATTTTGTGCCCAATCTTGTTTGATTAGTTGCACCCATATTTTTATTATAAAGGTGATAAAGTATAAAGTAAATAAATAAATATAAAAATCATTTTAAAATAGGTAAATTCTTCCTCATGTGAAATGTCACACTGACCTTGACATTTCCAGCCCTGCTGAATTTCTATCCTTGGCTGGCTGTTTCATGGTAGAATTTTCCATGTCGCCTCTCCTGTGGACGAACATTTCCATGATCCTTCAGTGCTGTCATTCATGTCACGCCCATCATTCCTTCAGGGCAGCCATCACATGCTTTGACATGTAACAAAATTATGGTTAACAGCTTTGAAGACCGTGTTGTCTACATGTGTGTTGCTACAGCTGGGTCACGCAGAGAGGAGGATATATGACAAGATGCTTTTCTACTGCTAGCTTTGTGTCCATTTGCTTTGTGACTTGGAACAGACCTGCTGGTTTTGCATGGCACAATTTCTCCATCTGTGAAGGGTGGGTAAATGTACTTGCCAGGTAAAATATTTTGAAACCTATATCTGCAAAGAGCTCTAAGGAAAGCTGCATATTATTATTATGCTTTACTATATGAAAAGTTAAAAAATACACTAGCTAATCTGGTGTGGCAGGAACAAGTATTTAAACTTTCAGAGAAAGAATCATCCTGGTTAGAAAAAATTGAGATCTGGGTTCCTGACTTCAGAGACTAACATCAGGGATGGAGAAAGTTTTAAATTCTTAATACTGGTTGCTTTATGATATTCATGAGAGTAAAGTCAAAGACTTAAAAATACTTGGACTGTGCTATTAATAATGCACTGGAAATCTACAGGTATAACTCCAAGCTTTAATGAAAATAAAGGTGAAGTGTGGGCCTAGCATATCTATGCATATATGTCACATACTGTGCAGTAAAAACTTGCTTTTGCATAAAATCAATATTTAGTTGTCAAATTTCCCTTGTTTCCCACTAATAATGGATGGAGTCATCTGTTTCAGTTGTAAATCCACCAGCTGGAAGTAATGAGATGAACTGTCCATAGCAATATGAAAGATATACATGCCTATTCAAAGTCAGCCCATCTGTGGAGATCCATGGAGAAGCATAGTAGGGAATTTTATATAGACATACAGTAAAACAGTCTCTTGTGATACTGTAGGAGCTGTGGGGGCCTAATCTTTACATTTGACTATTAAATTAGGAAGGGCAAAGCCTACACAATACCAATGGTATTAGTCATGTCTGGAGGGGCATCCAATACCAGATGTCACTTTTCTGATCTTTCATGCTCAGCTCTTAGAGTTTCTGGCACGTCAGAGTTCGCATCTGAATACAATTTAAGTTATAACAATACAATCAGCATGTCTAACTATTTTTGCCTTTCTCTCTGCTATTTTGGGAGCTAGGCTATGGTGAGCCTCTGTTGTTTAATTTAAAAGCCTTCCTTGTCCCCTGACTCTAGCCTCATGAGGTAATGCTGGGGGATGTCAGAGAGTGGTGTTAAAGAACTGTTGTTTGACAAGTGCTACTGGTTTTAACTGAATTGCTTGTTTATTGGCTGCACAATTCATCTGTTAGCATAGCACAGAAAAAATAATGTTGGCAGTAAAATAGTAGCTTTAGTTGGTAAAAACTATTTGACTTAAGTGAGCATCTCACTGTTTGAATGTGAGTGCAGTGCTCTACGATATAACAGGAAAGGTTTGTTTATTTATTTAACAGGAACACAAAAGCTTAATGCCTTCATGATCAGACAAAAGGAAATATATGTAGGGAACTGTGTGTGGAGGAGCATAGCCTGCTCTCTGACTTGTTATAAGATAAAGTCATCTCCCTTTATGCAGATTATTCATGTTTATTTATGACATTCTTTGAAAGGAAAGACACTCAAATACCTCAGGGCTACGGCCCAAAGTAAATAACTTGTCATAATATACCTTGCAAATGATAATGTAAACCACAGGAAACCCAGGGAGGAGATGCACATACATTCCAAAGCTGGGAAGTTATTGAATGTTTAGGCTTAAGGAGCAGATAGTTTTGATTGGGGATATTTCCCTTGTTTCTGTATGTTAGATGAATTACTCTGCGTGAGTGATATCCATTGTACTGTGTTTATTCTTTTCCGCTTTTGTTCACCAATCACTTTGATGCCTGCTCCTTTCCCAACGACGTTCTGTATAATAAATATGTTAAGTCTGACAAGGAATGGATGGTAATGCAGCATCAATGCCCTCTGGGGTTAGTAAGTGTTCTGGTTAGTTTTTGTGTCTCTCTAAGCTCAAAACCCAGGCATTTGTATAGATGAAATCTTGACTCAAGTTCAATGCAGAGAACTTTCCACTAGGGGAGCTGGTAGTCTGGGTTTGAGCAGTAACACCAGGAGCCACATCTTTGCATTTCTTGTTGCATTCAGGCCTGTTGCTTTGTATTCAGTGCTGGGCCCAAAAAAGGACTTAATAAGGCAGTGCACATGAGATTAATTCATTCAGTGTCTTCTTATGGATTATGTATATAAAGAAACTCTGGATTTAGGTAGAGACAAGATTGCTTAGCTGCTGCATAAGGTGCTCTACAGTAAGACTGTTTGTGGGAACCTTAGGGCCTGTTTACTATGCTTTCATATGCCAGTCTTATAGCTGGATGACTTAGTTAAAAGCTTGAATCTTGAGCCAGATGTAGGTAAATTGGTTGTAGCCAATTTGGCTATTTCTGTACTAGTATATTAAAAGTGCCTGAATACTGGCACGTGATCACTTCTACTGTTAATTTGTTATCCTGCTTTTTAGCCCAGTTTTGGCCTTGCCAAAAACCACTCTTCCAAACAGTTCCCCGACACAGTTCAGGAATCAGTAGGAATGAGCAAGAGACTGCTACCAATAGGAAGTACTTTGCTATAACAGCTGAGAAGAACGGTCCCTAGCCCATTCTATTTAGTAGGGAGTTGTCCTTCAGCAGAGCACTGGGGACTTAATATCTATTGCATAAAACACACAGTATTTTTTTTCGTTTGATAGTTTTCAACTAACTATTGCTGGAAAGGTTTCTCTTCTGATCCACAAACTTCAGGAATTATTTTTTTAATATATTTTTAAATATATTTAAAGAGTTGTGGCCATTACCTTTTGTTTTCTATTCAGAAACAAATTAACCCCAAATTTAGTTATGCTTCTAAATTGTTTTGATTATTACTTTCACATATAATGTATTTTTTATTTTTCTTATAGAAGGATAGTGGTCCTTTAGGTCTAGGTTGAGCCACCTTAGCATTAGGCACCTCTAAAAGGCATTTCAACGTATCTAACCTCTGAATTATCTGCTGGATGTGTTCTTCTCTGTCTACTAAGGGAAACCCAGGGAAACAATGCTTCAAATTTAGGTGCTGACATTATATAGGCTGAATCTGAATTTAGTTTTGTTGTTGTTGCCTTTCACTGAAGCAGTTAGCACAATAGGATCTTGAACTTTGTTGGAATTTGTGGGCATTTATGCCATACAAGTTGTCAATAATATTTTTCCTGAAATATTTATCTGAACATTCCTTGTTGTCTTTGTTTTTGTTTTTGTTTTGTTTTGTTTTGTTTTTAATCTTGTCTACTTATATTGAAAGCTATTGGAGCTGGACCTGGCTAGGCAGGGTGACCATCTTGTATAAAGTGCCTAGTATACAGAGAGACTAGCCTATTGTCCTCATTCCCTAGTCATGTAACACATCCAAGCCTCTAGTATTGCGTTGCCCCTACAACCCAAAGGTTGAGATCCTATGTGTAAAATAAGCATTGCAATGAAGGTTTACTTAGGTTCTTCTTCTTGAATATCTGCAGTAATGAAATATGAAATGAAGCAACAGAGTTCTTCAACATAACAAAATGATACCCTTTTTAAAGGAAATAACAGTGGCTCATAAAATGACTTGCAATACAATCGTATCAGGAAAACAATGACACAATTGGGTTGGGTCTGACCTTCTACAAAGCCCAGAGGAGTCTGCATCTGGCATTTTGATTCAGACCCCCTTCTGAAGGTAGTAAAACAGTAAGCCATAACAGTAAGAAAACTGCAAGATTGCCCTGAAATGAACTAATTTCAAACATGCCAGCCTACCTCTAACTTTTTTTTTTTTTTTTGACTAAAAAGAAATTACCTCCCACAGTCCTGAGGCCAGGATAGATTTCTTCCAGCACGTTGTGCAATTTTTCCTCCCTTCCCTAAAGAAGTAGGATTATGTAACCTAATAAATTGGTCTCATTACAGAGCCACTGACAGACAGACGTATAGGTTGATGCCAATGGTCATGTGTGCTGAAGGTGAACATGCTGAGGGGGTGGTGGAAGTGAGGAGTGGATGCAGCACTCAGAAACCATCTGGCTAAAGCAGGTTATGCCTGTTGCATAAAGCGGGGGGAGATAAGGATGTCAACAGCATGGAGGGTGACATCCATCAATCAACTTCTTCATTATAGCAAGAATGAGCACTGTGGGTCCTTGGGAGGAAGAAGGAACTAGTGATCCCTCATCTCACAGGTGGCAAGTCTAAAAAGGCTAACCTTTCACATTTCCAGGGGCAGACAGGATGAAGAATGTGTTTTTAATGAATTACCCATAACCACACACACACACGCAGACCTACACAATATCCTACTTTCATATATATTTCCCCTTCAGGATAAAATAATTAAATTGATTAAAGTGTCTCTTACCAGGAAGCAAATTTTCAAGTCTCTGATCAAGTAAATAACTCTCTGTAATAAAATGCAGAGACTTATTTTCTGCATTTCTGTTTTGCTCCAAAGGACAGAGGAATGGTAGAAGAAGGAATATGCCAGAGGTAACATGACTAAATGAATGCTCATGGCATTTTTACTCATCTGGACTAAGAATTAGATGATTAATTAAATTTCAAACTAAAAATTAGATGATTAATTAAATCTCAGGCTTCAGGGACTGAAGTATGAAAGAGTCTGGTCCTTTCTGTACATTCAAATACATTCCAGAGTACATGGGGGAAGACTTTGCATTCCCCTCAGAAATGGCACTAACCACCAGTGGTAGAATACAGCCTACATTTGTAAAAACAAGAAAGAGCGCAAAACACTTGAAAAAGCATCTTTAGGCTGTCCAGAGATAACCAAGAGAATAAAACTGATAGAGCAGGAAGCCTCTGGAAGACTTTTAAATCATTCATATCCTACTGCAAAGGGAAGAACAGGCCTGAGATCAGGACCTTCCATGCTGTCAAACAGCCTGCTTACCTACAGGAATTTAAGTCTAACTACCTTGGAAGGCTTCAGCATACAGTGACTGGAAATAAGTGCTTCCAGAGGCATGGATACCCTGAGCTACTCACTGAATCTCCCCCACCAATCATAGAAGATCAAAGCTAGAAGAGTGACTTAGATCCTAACCAATTCCTTAAATTCAGAGAGGAATCTAAATCTCCACCTGTTTCTCTTCCATGATCATGCAGGGAGCCTTTAGGAAGAACAGAGATAAAGACAAGCTCAGGTGAACTGGACCATATGGATCAGAGCAACCTACAATAAGCTTTGGAGTTAGGACTTAGCTGGTAAGGTAGTGCTGAGTTGATTTTACAGGGACTGCTGCTCTGTAATGCCGCAGGGTTTACAAGAAGATCAGATCTGCAGTCATTGTTCTCACTAAACATTCACTGATGTCAACTTTCTCCTTCACTGGGAAATTGGGATTTGGCCCTGCCTGCAAATGAGTTCCCTAATGTCCCAAAGTAGCCAGACAAAGAAAAAAAAAATGTTTGTAGGATGAGGAGGACTTTTTTCACTCACTTCTCAAATGATAGCCATATTTTGGCAGTTGTAATGAAGCCAATGAGGAAAAACATTACTGAGAAAAAGGCCTCTCTAACAGGAAGCTCAGTTTCTTGTGTATCATTATTATCTCAGTGTTCACCTCAGAGTGTGTGCAATAGATTAGGTTCACCTTTCTTCCTCCAAAAGCATCAGCAATCAATCAGGTTAGAATTGAGAAAGAGCTAACAGAGCCTTTATTTTTGTAGATCGTTAAAAATGACCCAAGGGACCAATTTTCTGTACTTTTGCTCAGTTTCCTTCTGATTCCAGTCATTAAGAATGAGATACACATAGTTGTATGAGGAGACAATGAACAAAATTCTCCTCTAGTTTATGTCGATAGGTCCTGTTAAAGTTGAACTGGAATAAATGAGAGGAACATTTGCCTGACTTTCTCTTGGCAGCTTTAACTCAAGCACACATGAAACTAAATTCCTTTCTCAGGGAAAGGTAACTCAAATGAAATCTGAAGTGACTGAATTAAATTGCATTATAGCCCTGCAAAGATCAGGAGGTCAAATTCAAATTTGGTGCAAGCAGTGGTAATGAAGTTGCCCACACACAGGCTGTCTATTCTTTGTCTCGGGCTCTATCTAAGCTCAGGTATATCATTAATAAGTGGTATATGCTTTTTTATATCAGTGATGTTGAAGTATATTTTAACCCAGTAACTGAACTGAAGTACTAGGAAATGACCTGGCCATTTGCCTGAAAAAGTGTATATAAGAAATATTATGCCACTGCTGATGAAATGTAAATTTTTGTGACTTAAATAGGCAACAGTTTTATATTAGTACTTTTCATTGGTAAAGGAACAACAGGAGAAAACGCATCAGCTGGTTTGCCAAATGGGTAAGAATTCTTTCTCAGCTGTGCACATTACCATACAGTAGAGTCCATATGAGAAGAGATCTGTCTGCACATGGCAGTTTGCAAAGTCTGTTTATTTAAACAGACTTCAGATTAATAAATCACACTCTGCACGCTGAATGCTGTAACATTAGTGAGCCCTGAAATGATCTGTAGACTTGGCCATTTGGATGAATGTACTGGTCATGAGTCAGATCTTATGATATATTGCTCTGCTCCTATGCAATTTGTCATACAAGAAGCTCCTAAAGTAGCATGCTGTTCTAAGGCTGGTACCAAGGATGGGGAGAGAAGCTTGCAAAAATGTTCAGATCTTAATTATGTATCTCTGATGACAGAAACACAACATATTTCCTCTGTCAAAAAGCTAGGCTCTTCTCTTCCCCTCCCCTGCCTTTTTAGTAAAAAGGGAAGGGATTTTAACAGGCATGTTTGAAATCTATTTAGAAACTTTCTATGTGAATTCCTTCATTTCACAGTCCAGGGCTGTCATCAGAATCAAACCAGAATCAGTTTGGCCCAAGCACACACACACATGCACCACTTTTGGGAAGGGAGAGGAAAGAAGGGGAGGGGAGAGAAGAGACGGAGGTGGACATAGAAAGAGAGAGGGCAGGAAATAAAAACAGAAGTCAATTGCAAACATTTCCTGGAGACACATGTTTCCTAACTCCCCTCATCCACAGGCCCCCTTAGTTCCCTCAGCAGCATTTGAGAGCTCTAGTTCCTACTGAAAACTGACTCTGTGCATGCCTCAGGTGGGCATGTGAACCATGCCAAATCCCTATTGAACATTTTAAACTCTGAGGAGAAGTGTACCTTGCTAACAACCACAGCAATGCAGACCACTCCTTTACACGAAGCAGTGTGAAAAATATGCTGGAACCAATAAGAAGGCAGACCTGCACAACACCCTTTGTGCGGGCACCCTTATCTCTGGCTGTATGGAATACACTGCTGTTTTAGGAACTGTTTAATTCCTCAAGCAATATTTTAGTGTTGCACTTTCAAGTGGCATAACGTAATACGGTGAGTTGAATGTAGTGGTCATAACTCTTTTTTAACACTGTTTTCCTAACAGTCAAATACCAGTTATATCTGCCCTGAAAAACTCCTCACAGACTAGTACAAACCATGACAGCAAAATACTAGGTGTCCAAAATCTAAAAAAAAATTCTTACTAATAGCACTGTCCTTTAATTATGCTGGATCAGTAGCTCCTCACAGGCTTCCAACATCCAACAAAAGCTTCTGACATCGAAGATATTGCAGGTGGCAACATGAAGCAGCCATGCTCTTACTGCTTTGATAATCCCAGTTATGTAGTTCCTGATGCTCCCAGACATTTATCTGGTTTCCTCTTACACTTTTTACCTATTGTGATTTGATGTCAAAATCTCTAGAGCCAGTGCATAAATCCAACAGGTTCTCATTCTGTTTTCTAAATCCTCGTTAACATGTTTTAGAAGTTGTGTAAATTGACCTAGTTGTAAAGTGTGATATGTGATCTCTCTCCCTCTCTTCTCTTTCTTATTTATTCAAAGAAATACAGTGAGAGCTCATCTGTGTAACTTGCCAGACATCCTACAAAATTAAATAGTGATGACACACCGAGAATCTGAAAATACTCAAAACTGTCTTATTCTGAGGTAGAAATCAAACTGAAATTGATCCTGAAAGGAGATAAAACCTCTGAGAAAGTTTGGGGTTTTCCTGATCAAAGAGAATTCATGTTTCACATATAAGAATAAAATGTGACTATTTCAAGTTTGTGAGTTTTAAAAAAGTTGTGGTGTTTTCTACAGAAACTGTTGGGGGATCAGTACAACTTGCTGTCTTAGCAGTGCTGTTCTAAGCCATTTGTGTTACACATCAGTTTTCTGGCAATAACTGGCCTGCTATGAGTCTCCTGGGAAGTGCTAAGTTTGCCCACTTCCTTGTTTATCAAGAGATCAAAACTTTTATCTGAATTACTCTCATATATTCTTTAAAATTCAATCTCTTGTGTCAATTAGTTAGGTAATCACATATAACACTTTTGGAGATGGAGTAGAACAGGATTGACTTGGTAGGTGAGAAAAGATCAAAGCAATGCTCTGACAAATTATTATGGTAATTAGTGTTAGTCTTGTAGTTTATCTCCAGGGGGGCTTTTAATAGAAGCAGTGAGAGCTTGGGAAAACCTGCATGCAGGGTAAGCATGCACTTGAAGAAACAAAGCTTGCCAAGCTCACAGGGCAGTCTGGCAGGAGGATTGGAGATGGGTGGCATGAGGGGAAATTAAAAGGCATATCAGTTAGTGAAGGGGAGAAGTGATCTGAGTGTGCTACATAATTTTCAAGATGCAAGAGACCCACTGAATCTTTGCAGTCCCCTTCAGCCCTGCGAAAAGCTCTAATAACCCTTAGATTTGTTGAGTCTTAGCCAAAAGGGCAGCTGTTGCTCGGGGATTTCATCAATCACAGAAGCACAAATGTCAGAGACGGACAGTAGTCCTTCCCCCCCTCCCTGTACACCCTGCATGATTGTTATCTCCCCTACATCTGCTGACACTTGCTACAATCTAGTTTTAAACGATTCAAGCCATGCATTATACCATTTCCCTTGAGAGGCTAATTATGGCACCAAGTGAGGATGATTCTCATGGAGGAAGAAATTGTCCCGGAGCTGCCTGGCACATGGGAGGGAGCAGTTTCCTTTGGGGAGGTGCAACATGCACCCTCCTACTTCTGCAGTATGGCTCTGTGAGCAGGGGAATATGGAGCATATAGGTCTCAGCATGTAAGCTCCCTGCAAATGCCTTTCCCCGGGGTGTATACCCAAAAAGGCCCAGATGTGGCCATGGGTGCATGGACTATGCAGAGACAGAGTAGAAACAGACTTTACATTGCCTCCAGCCTATGTTGTGACAGTCCTTCACCCCATAGTGAAGGGAGTAATGAAAGCCCTGTGTGATCCCTCCATTTGCACCCCAGCCTCCTAACTCAATGCCTAATTGTTCCCCAGTCTAATTCATTCCCCATTAAGGCCTTCATAGGGATATGTGTGGGCAGGGGTCGGGTTCTTCTCATGCTACCAATTGTTTTATTGCAGGGTTTGTAGAGGTCCCTTGAGATGACTCCCTTAGTGATAAAGCTATTTCTTATGGCTCCCAGGGGGAAGGAGGGTAATGTTGTTCACTGCTTTGGAAGGACAACGCCAAAGCCGATGACAACAACCCTGCAAGGTCTACTTGGGCTGGCCCACTGCCGAGACAGCAGTCTGCCCACCCCTGCAGTCTCAGCAGCCTGACGGCTGACAGTGCCACTGCCTGGCTGATGCCCCCCAGATTGGCAGGGCTCCTTTGCCAGGATGGAGACTGCCTCTAGTGAACAGCTCGTTATTAGTGCTCTACTTTTCGCAGCAATTAAGTCAAGAACCATGGCACCTGTTCATCTCAACACCCTCAGAGGAATTAACATGCCGTATGGGAAAGAGATTTGCAGGGTGGGGGGGCAGGGGGAGAGAGTTTCCTTGCATCCATTAAAGGCAAATAGCAATGCATCTGAGGCTCTTCAGGGAATAGCAGGCTTGATGGATTTACAAGAATTTTGAGGAGAATTGCTTTTACCCTGGGGGTGGTGAAAATGTCCCAGATAATTTGATTTTAAGTAGATGTTCACTTTGTGTGTTAGTTCTCTCCACAGCTAAGGAATACTTATGCCTCGGTGAAAACCACTGAAGACACCCTGATGACACCTCAAATCTGTTTGATAATGAGAATATAACTGCCTCAGTTTGGATGAACAATGTTTTAATCTGTGCTGCTTGTATGTACAAAGGCTCTGAAATGGACCTTGGGTTTGCCTAGGGATTTGTTGTGTGTATCTACTTAAGCAGTGAACCTGAAAAATGGCATAATTGTTCATCTTGCAAAGAATTACCTCATTCTGTCTAATCAACCTGACAGGACAAAACAAACCAATCTTTTAAAAAGATGTATTTTTTTCCAGGAAGATGTGGATATTAAGACGGTATGTAGATGCTGTTGGTTCCAATTAAAATCAATATCTGTCCTGATTTGCGGCTGTTGTCTCTGTGACAGCAAGGGGGCTAGATAAGGGGACCCATCTGCTCAGCTTTCCCAAAGGGGCTCCAAACAAGTGAATGACCTGCAGTGTTTATTATTAAGTTTTCAAAGGGAAACTTGTTTTGGTCTAATTGAAGGAATAATATGAGAGAGGTTATTTCTGGTCAGTTCCCTGCTGTTTTCACTCCAGAGAATATATTCCAGGTGTTAGCTAGGCGATGCTATGATACAGTATTGACTTTCCCTTGTGTTTAGGCATGCTAGTGCCAATGGACCAATAAACTGAAGTTATGAATGTAAAGCCAACCCTTTCAGAGGAACTTTTTGCTAACTATTTAGTAAGCCAGATGGTTAATGACTGCATTCTTTTTCAAAAGCTCCATTCCCCAGGAGCGAAGTAATGTAATTTTTCAACCCCCTCGTCCTTCTTTTTCATCTATTTTATTTCCCCTCTTTTCTCTTGTACTCTTAACAAAAGATTGGTTGTGAGAGAGTGTCATTTTGTTTTAAATCTCATGTAGCTAAGTTTTTTCCCCTTCCTATGACAAAATCTTCATGGGTAAAGTCTAAATAATAGGGGAAAATACAGATCTACAAGTTACACAAGTTTCATGTGGTATACGATAGATAATCTTTACTGTATGATTCTTTAAAATAGTGTATGATGTCATCCCTGTATCATACATGTGCTAGATATTGTGTGTATGTGTCTTTAGACAGGCAAACAGAAAAAGCAAAACATGTGCAGGGCAATGACTCAGCCTAAGTCTGGGAAGTGAAAAGGCTACTGCCTCTGGCTTTATATCTTCTATCCCCAGATAGGGGAATAATATACTCAGGAAAGCAATCTCAGGCAACAAATTATTTTGTGTTATATTAAGAGCTAGGAAGAACAAGCGTTTTCAGTTTGGTTGCTGGACTGAGCAACTGCAGAAAGATCCTCAGTTCAGGTGGAACTGAAATAGAAACTCTTAGAACTTTTTGAAAAAATTAAAAAACCTCATTTGAAGTCAATTTGAAATGTTTGGTTTGACTTTTTTTTTTCTTTTAAAATACTATTCTGAGTATTTAAAAAAATGCTGCCATTTCAAATAATATCCACTGACTTTTCAATATTCCTCCTGCATCCTTCTCTTTAGGTTTCTACATATCTTAAATGAATGTGATTTGATTTAAAAAAATGTACTTGAGTCTTGCATTAGATTCAATATACTAGTAATATGGACTGCAAAAAAGAAATGTGAATTTTCTGCATAGGAAATTAATATTAATTTAATTGTCATTAAATTTATACAAGCAATAGAATAAGGGATTATTTTTGTTGATAATAGTAAATGTGCCTTCAAATATATATTTTTAGTCATCCTAAAGCCGTTTAGGAACTTGGGTCAAATTTTCTGTACTGTTTTCTCCCAGGAAATACAAATGATAAGACACAAAACTGCAGAGGAACTTGCTGTCATCTCCTATCTGCCCTATATCTTCAGTCAGGGCACTCTCCAAAACCAGAATAAGACCATGCTTCATTCCCTCTTTTACTTGTTTGTCTTTGAACTCAGCTACCACCCCCTCCAAGAAAGTGTAGAAAGCAGTGGGTTATAGACAGCTGAGGAAAGATGTTCTCAATTTCTCCTGGTAACGTTTCTCCTTATAATCACTGAAGCAGCAACTGGAACCCACGTTCAGCCCTTCTGTGGGTAAGGTCATCCTGGGCGAGAGCAGCCACCCATGAGCTATTGGGTGAAACAGAGATGCCACTGTCTCCTTCTTCTGCAGTGGGGTGGTGAATCTTGGTTTTTGTTTCCCTTGCTTTTAACTTCACTTCAAACCAACTTCCACCCTGCCATTCCTATTTTTTTAAGTTGGGTGCCAAGCTGAAAAATTTGTGGGATTCACACAGACTAAACGCAGCCACTAAATGTAATCCATTAAATTGTTTTAGTTCTTTATTAGGGGGTGGGTCTGTGTAAAGTGTCCCTTGGCCTTCAAGCAGCTTATTTTCTTGGACCAAGCCAGTTACACTGCACCAAGAAGTCTTTACAAATCACGGAAAAAAAAAAAATCCCTAATTCTCTGCTGTGCTGGTGCGAGGAGATGGGGAGAAGCTGTGATCCAGGGCCAGCCATTGTTTCGGAGCAGAATGCTGAGGTGACTGACAGTTGCAAATTAATGGGAACGATTTTTAGACAGGGCTTGTCACATGAGGGCCTGGCTATCCTGGACATGCTGTCTGTGCTTTAACTTTCTAATTCCATCTGGAGTTTAGACAAAGAAGCCTGGATGAATCCTGCTCTCTGTCCATTTGGCTGTCATCGTTTTGATTAACCTGATTCTTCAGCAGGAGCAAAAAGTAGCTGGCTTCTGTCCACACAGACATCAGGAAAATAGCTGCCGTAATGGCCCAATGATCTCTACACAAGAGATCCTGGGGCTAATCTGTTTTTTCTCCTATGTCTAATTAAAAACTTCTCTTCCTGTTTACATTAACAATTTTTTCAATATTTTGATTAAATAATTCCTTTTGGAGCTGTAGAAAGGTCGGAACATTATTTTTTCCAGCACAGGTGTTACATAAGAAGGGAGAAAACAGGAAGAGGAGAACAGACGTGAGAGGGGAAAACCAGGGTGTAATAGAAAGAAAGAAAAAGAAAGGAAGAAAGGAAGAAAGGAAGAAAGGAAGAAAGGAAGAAAGGAAGAAAGGAAGAAAGGAAGAAAGGAAGAAAGGAAGAAAGGAAGAAAGGAAGAAAGGAAGAAAGAAAGAAAGAAAGAAAGAAAGAAAGAAAGAAAGAAAGAAAGAAAGAAAGAAAGAAAGAAAGGAAGGAAGGAAGGAAGGAGGGATAGCTTCCACAGATGAGGAGTGAAGTACAAAGGACTGCTTACCACTTTACTGACCGGTATGATTGTCTCCTGACCTTTCTATAGAACTTGTGGGATCTAGGGCAAGTTGCACATGCTGAATTTATTTCAAATGAGCTTCATTTACAAGTAAATATAAAACAAAATTGCCATGTTTCCATTTTTGCATAACAGTAATTTCAAATGCATTTATATTTTCCACTGTCTGGTCTGTTTTCCAGTAGCTCCAAGTAGGCTAGTCAGGCCAAAGAGTTGACTCCAAAACCTAATCCTCCTCAGACTTTTCCTGACTGGAAATATTGGTGGATCCTTCTTGGTAACCAGCCAGGGATAGGGTGCTGTACATAACTCATGCCCCAGTCAACTTGCCAGAAAAAAGAGCATGAGTAGGCACTTAAGTGTAATGCATGTTCCGTTCAAGTTCAGAGTGTGGCCTCCAGGTCACTGAATTTAAAAGGCATGGCTAACCTGTGTTTCTCCTTTCCAAAGACTTGTCAAGTGTGCTGTTGATGTGTAGAGCACAATCCCTCCCTGCTACTCTTAGGAAGTGATGTCACCTACTCCCTGCCTCAGGGCTGGGAGAGGGATACACAATCCACTGTGCTGGGAAAGGACATCCGTCTTTGGCCCAGAAGACTGGAGGAGCAGGCTCTTCTAACCAGTCACTCAGCAGTGGAACAAACTTATGTCTTCTCATGGGGTCAGCTACGCTGCCTTGCTGCCCCCAAGCTTTCACTGTCCTTTCAGGTCTTGCCTCCCAGCCTCCACAGCTGAGACAAGAACCAAGGCCTCCTGGGACATGCTCCTGGCCTGCAGCCAGCTGTGACACCTGTGCTCATGCACTAAAATGCATCAGCCAGAAAATAAGCCAGAAAAGGTAGAGGTGCACCTGAGTAACACTGATCGGATGTCCCTGCTGTGCTTGTTGCTTTCAATCTAGGGGAGAAAATTTCTACACTTATGGAAGTAATTTCTGTGTGTCTTTCTGTCTTTCCTCTTCTTTTCTCTTTCTCTTCTATTTAATTTCTTTCTTTCTCTCCTCTTCCTATGACTCCTCACTTCTGCTTCAGCCCCAACAGCACTAGGTTTACTGCTGAAGAGTGCTGTCATTTACTGAGCCTAATTACGCAGCAGCAAACTGAAATCCCTCGTCTGCTTTGGACAACTTGGACTCATTGTGTGGATCATGCAAGTGGGATTTGGCATGGAGCCAGGAAGAAGAGTAAATTAACATGGTCACTTAAGGTCATGGTCATAAAAAGCCATAGTTCTTCTGCTGACTTGTCAAGGCTTTGGCTCTTTTGTACAGGTTTCAGTGGAGCAAGGAAATACAACCTATTTTTAGTGAGTCAGGCAATGAGCGATATGTTGCAGTGGAAAGCTATGGGCAGTTTTCAGCTGAGCTCAACAGTTGATGACTTTGGAATGGTGTCTCAGCCCTAGCTGTTTGTTCTTGCAGAGAAATGGGGAACTGAGGAGAAGAGAGGGTCATCAACATTTTATTCTTATTTATCTCTGAATAGAAGAGACACAGGCATGGATGACACATGGGGGTTTTCAACAAGCTGCTTTTTCAGATAAAATGGTCATACTTGGGAGACCACATGAGAGAGAGCTGAGATTAGGTTTCCAGTTTCTTAGCAAATGAACAACCTAAATTCCATTTCTGTTTTTTACCTTTGTGTGGTAAGTATTACTCTGCAAAAGGTAAATAGCTGGAAATGTGACCATAAGTCTTCTCTTGGACCACCTTGCAAAATCTGTTATTTCCTGTCTTTTACTCTTCATTACTGAGACATATATGTTTAATGAGTGAAGCTACAGTGACACAGCTTTTAACAACCAAACACCTCCTGAGGGTCCTGGTTATTGTATAGCCCAGGCCAATGCCCATACAGCCACAGGTTCCTCACTAGTGATGGATGGGCTGGCTGGGCTGCAGTGAGCGTGGGCATTTCCTTGTTGCAAAATGATCGTGTTTGGTAGGTATATCATCACTGCCCACCTGAGCTTTCATACAAGGATTTCCTCTTGGGACTCAGGGGAGATACAGGGGGCATGTTTGGTTATATTCTTAGGTAGACTGGTATGGCTGGAAGAGAAGAAGCAGAGATTGCAGCAGTTCAAACCACACTGGGAAGAGGCTGGGGGGGAAAGCTGTTTGAACCACAAAATGTAGGTCACTGTGAAGCAGAGGTGTTTCACCTAGGCATGAAACTGAACCAAGCCACAGTTCAGGACACTCCACATGTGAGAGAAAAGTTCAACATCAGATCTGTCTTCCATGGATAGCTTTCATTCAGTAATGCACTAAACGAAATGTTTGGATCCAAACACCCATTCAGACTCAAAAGTATTTGGGTTTGGGTCAAGACTGTATTCCAGCTCCCTCCCCCCCACCCCCACCCCCACCCCCACCCCACCCCGTGTGTTTCCACTGTCTGCAAAGTGCCTGCTTCAGACCCCACTGATGAACACTCCTGACATTTGGAAGCCTTCATTTCCAGCTCCTAGCTGTAGCACACTGGCCCAAACATAATGTTGACATAAAATTACATGAAGTTCAGTGAACAATGCCACTTCGTAAAAGTCCCGTAAAGGTACAGTCTTGTGCTCGGAGGAGATTTTATTTATGGAAACACAGAAAGCTGTGTGTGTATGCGTATGTACTCTGTAAAAAGTCCATTAGCCAAGGTGTAAGTGAAATGAATCTGACCTCTGTGTCATTAACATGCTGTCTGCAAAGATGCTGCTTCAGAGCATTCCTGACCTCACCCCAAACCCTCAGTGAGAACTGAAAGTGAGAACAGGGTTAGAGGATGATTTTTAAGTGAATCAAGCAGTGTTTTGTCTGAGGAGAATAAGGATAAAAAAGTAGAAAAAAAAAAGTAACCCAGGCCCACGATAAATCTTGGTCTTTTTCCAAATCTTATTGAAAGCTCTAGCCAAAAAGTAAGAAACAGTATCTGAAATGTTTGAGAGGGAAGGCGGCTGTGCCAGCACTCATCCAGAAACATCTGAGAGAAGAGAGAATTTTATATGTGATTGCCTTAGACTTGTTGTCATTATCAATTAAGCTTAGAAAGCTCATTTGATATGCTTGGCCATCCTGCACATTTGCCAAGAAGGCAAGACTTCTCCGCAGCTGCGGCCCTGAAGATCTCTGAAATATTGTGAGGAGGAGAAGGGAGCAAATGTAGCCAGTGAGGTGATACTGGATGTGCTATACTTTTCCTTGAGAAAAGCCACTTTGGATGGAGGCCCAGAGCTGGCACTTGGTGCACATCATCGTGTGGCACTTGTCATTTGTCAATCCTCGTACCTCCTGTGAGTACAATGCAGTCTGGTGACGAAATGATTTTGCTGCAGCCTCATGTCTAGCTGAGGGCACACTGCTCTCAGCACTGAAGATGTGCAAAACAGCTCTGTTGTTAGTGGCTTATGTCTCACTGGCATGCCAAGAGGTTTGACATACTGGGTAACTATGTCACTGAGGAAGTAGTGACAGCTTCAAACATGGCTTTTGCTCTGTGGCTTTGTTACTGTGAGTATTCCTGTGCTTTGAGGTTCATAGACAGCTCATCTATAGCTGCACTATGCACTTGGGGTAAGATGCAAGCTGCATGCTCACAAGCATCGCTTTGCTTCAGATTCTTTGTCTTCCCTGTGCTTCAGTACACAACACGCTCGTTTAGCAAAGGTGCTCATGAGGAGTCCAGAGCACTCTCTGCTACCACTTCCAGTGCAGAAGATGGTAAGGGATGCTAGTTTAGTACCCTTTACCCACAGGTAATATTTGGTCTTACTGTTGGATATGAAAAATATTGCCTCTTGCATAAGAAATATTCAGGGGTGAGCTCCTCAGCAGCTTTCCCAGTATAGCTAACCTTGTTTCATACTAATCAAGACCAGCCACTGCAGACTTAAATTAAAAAAGAAGTTACTACAGCTTCTACCATATTCACAAACCCCATCCTGTAAGGGTTAATTCATACTTTAGGTTACTTGAGACCATCAGCTTAGTCCCTTGAGTGTCACCTACGTTAGGTCCTAGAATAGCCCAACAGAGATGGTATGAATACTTCTGTAAGACTTTAACTATATGACTGAGCTCTTGAGTTGCTTGGTTCTGGATTAACCTTACTCAGACTGAAAAAGAAAGAAAATTCTATTTGAGGTGAAGAGAAATAAAGTTCTTCCCCAAATTCCCCTGTAGGTGGGCCCACTAGGACTGGATACAGCTGCGGCAGGAGGGAAGCAGGAGGGCGGGACAGATCTTGTGATGATGCCGTTGTCTCCTGAGATACAGTGTGGATATGCTCCACTAAAAGAGGCAATTACGGGCATTCTATGAATCCACCTCAGAATATGCTGAAGGGACTTTTTCTGACACATCTCTTGGGGAGAGTTATGAAACCATTCTGCAGGAGCAAGTAGAGCACACACCTGCACTGGGTGGTAGGAGACCTTACCTTCTCTGGCATACCTTATGATCTGACCCAGGGACAGATCCTGTCCTTACATTAATTGATATTTGAACTTTATTAATGAAAGTCTGATCTTGCATCCATTAAAATATGTTCCATTCATACCCAGCCAGCATTTTCAGGGGCTGAACCAGCGGTGTATGTTCAGGTCAGCCTCAGACTGAGCTGTAAACTCCAGAAAGCCTATCCCAAATGCATAGGTCCTAACATAAAAAATATGTGATGTGTTATCAGCAGGCAGCATCCTCTTTGCTTTTTCCAGGCAGCTGGGCAGCAAGATAAGAGATAAATTCATGTAGATAAATGTCAGTCATATTTTATAAACCGATAAATGGATTCAACAATACAAAGGGTAATGCTTTTGTGAATTTTTAAGCATAGGTCTCATCAACATGATTTGGTGCTTAAACACTTAAGCATTAAATCCCTAGAGAGAATGTTTATGTTGAAAAGTGAAAGGAAGTGAAGCCATTTAAAAAATTACAATAATCATCATCATCATAATCATCCAATCATCTTTCCTTCAGACAGACTATCCAGAATGCTGTGCTTCTGAACACTTCCACAAGCAGAGAGGAAAATAAATAAAGTTAATTTCACATATACTTTAGATCAGCATAAATCAGCGCTGCTACTACTGTCATCCACCTCTAGCATCTTGTTCACACCTCTGTCCCATGACGTCCCAGTGCTGGCACAAAACATCTGTGATGCCCTGATTCAGATCAGTGAATTGATCTGCATTAAAACTATGATTGCCAGAAAATTAAAAAAAGGTTGGTTTTAGCTATGGTCATTTCCTCAAGCAATTCACCACATCTTTTCACTGCCTTGTGAACTTTACTTGAGTGTTAAAACTGTCCACCTCAGAGCTGTACCAAGGCTCAGATCAACATAGGGGAGACAGGAGGAACACAGGGGCGGTGTGTTGGGGATAGGTGAGCTCTTTGCACAGCTGTTGAGGCTTACATCAAGTGTTGTGTGTGTGTGTACAGGCAGCAGTCAGTGCCTCCTTGTGCCAGGCATAGCAAAGTGAAAGCTCAATGTTTGTGGACACACAGAGTCTCATTTTTGTGCTCGTCTGGTCCAACTCTCTTTGTGGATTTCCCCTCTGCTGCTTTTGAAAATAGAGGCTAATCTCCTAACCTGAGCAGATATTTTGGAAAAATTGAGACTAGCTTTCATTCAGCAAAGAAGCTCAGTAGTGGAGTTGAGACCAGAATCTGTGCTGCCAGACTCTGTCCTGTGATTTAATAACCAGGCTAATGATCCCCTTCACATGTGCCTGGAAAAGATCTCGTGCAGATAAACTTCCAGAGCAATTTGGAGGCTAAGGAATTAATCGTTAGAAGTTACCTTCCAGAGCTCTGCTGATAATGAGCTAACCTGCACTGGGAACACATCAGTTTAAAGATGATCCTATCCAGTGCTGGAAACCAAAGCACATGCAACTTCCCTGCCTTAATTGGTTTGACAGTGTAACATGTGTCATTCAAGATTTTAGAGTTTTGGCAACGTTTTTCTCATTAAGGGAGACAGTAACTACCATAAAATATCCAAAATCCAACATATTTAAATGTGAAGTAAAGAAAGTTTCTCTCCGAGTTGCTAGAGAAGTGCGCATGTGATGAACATCTGTGTGCAAAGAGAATAAGAAATGTAATTAATCTGAGAAAAACCAAGCAGTGCTTGCCTGCAGGCAAAATGTCCTACCTGAGTGGCTAACACAGGAAGCAAGAGGCCTATATGTCTGGGTTGTGACCCTCTCTGACACTAATACATCATGTGCAATAGGAAGACCAAATTTGAAGAAGTAACTGCTTCGTTTCAAAAATATGGTTTTTGCATTCATTTTTGAGCACCTTTATTCAGAATCTAGTTTCCAAAGAAGATGAATATGACTATTTTCTTTAACTTAGATCAGAGATGTAGGTAGCAGAGCCTAATCTTAGGGTCTCTGTACTTCAGCTTACCTTCCTTTAGGGCAGATACAGGAACACTATCATACTTCATGCACAGAAGTGCCCTGTCTCTTTTAAGCAGGATGCTTTCAGATTTCTGGAAGAAAAAAATAATGTTCTCCTGTACAAGAAATGGATCATTGCATTAAAATTTAGTACTAATGTTACACTGCATAATGTTTCCCCGCTGTCTTAAATTTTCCTTCTTAATTTCATTCCTTGGCTTTGAAACCTTTGACATCAACACAAAACCTCAGGTACACTGACAATCTTGCTTTCTTTTTGAAAATTTTTATTTCATGCCATGCTTACATTATTGCTAACAATGTCTTTGTGGAGGTTAAAGGAAATTACCGTGCTCATCTTGATGGCAGCATGCAACATGATGGAAGTATGTGATTTGCTTATTTGTATTGCACCTTGGCTTCATAATAGTCCACTTTTTATAAAACCATGTTTTTTCATAGCCATGTTGAAATTTCAAGGGACAGAAGCCATTTTTCAGTCTCTCAAATCTCTAAGCAGCTAAAAGATGAGGATCAGAAACAACTTGGAACAGAAGTTGAAGTAAACCAGCAAGAAACCCAGGCTTAAATATCTGAAGAAATGAATCTGTGCTTTTTTAGCTAAAAAGAAATCTTCTAGTTCAGAATTTCCCCCAAACCACTAAAGCTTAGAATAACATACTTATCCTCTTTTTGTCCTTACTGTATAATACACTTGTGAGAGGTCTGCGCTGTCTTTGCCATGCTTTTTCTTTCTCTGAAGAGACAATGGGCTGCAGCGTTAGCAGAGGCTCTGAGTGCTGCAGCTACTGAGTCTTGTTTTTTTGTTTAAAATCATCTGTACTTGTTTATTTCCTTGGAGCTTTCCACTGGGAGAAAGTTACAGTCAGCATGCTCCTACATATGCCAATTAGGACCCTCAAGCCCACACTTTCTCCTTTTCCTTGCTTTTTTATTTGAACAGATTTTTCTGCCTGGAAGCTTCCCCATGGGCTTGGGAGGCAGATTACACTTTTCTCCATAGGATGCATCCAGTTGGCTGCAGGAGATCTGGATCCTGTCTTTATTTCTGCTGCTAACCTACTTTGGGCAAGCTGCTTCTTTTCTCTGTGCCTTTGTGCCCTTGCTCACCAACTGAGATTAGAAACAGTTCAGGGCAGAGCGTGCCTGTAAAAATTACAATGAGTTTGTGCAATACTTTTAGCACAGTGGGGACCCTCAGTCAGCGATGTTCTTAAACTATTGCTAAAGGACAAATGAGAGTGAGATCCCTACAGCTGTTTTTGATCCACATCTCTCAATGACTCTTACATCTCATCCCGTATCATCCTTTAATCCCTTTATCATCTCATTTTGTTCTTTCCTTATGTCCACACCAGTTTATGGAGGTTTTTATATGCTTTCCTTCCCCACAGCTCTGAATCCCTCAGAATACCTGAACTAATGGTGACATATTTTCACACTAAACAGCTTCCCTAAAAAATGCAGTGTCACTGTATTGGAAGCCCAGATAAATACCTGCCTATACCAAGACTATGGCAGTGAAGAAGGTTAAATCTTGGCTTTTTTAACTTTTTGATAGAGCGAGCTTTTTCCACAGGCCTGAGACTGCAGCTTTGCTCCAGACAGGATCACTTTCTATTTGCAGTAGGGAGCACTTTATGGTTGTGGAGCACCCTGAGACCTTAACAGTTGCATTTACCACCACCCTTTGCATGGGAAACAGGGTTTCACCAAGTGGTAGGTGGGACACAACCAGTCTCATCATTTGCAATGGGCAGCGGAGCCTGTCTTTTGTCATGTGGGTAGTAACAGGTCAGTGTCTGAACCCCTGCAGAAAGTTGCGTTGGTGACATCTTCCTCTGACAGGGAGTAAGGTCAGGTCACAGCCAGAAGGTACATGAGGCCAGGAGGAAGCAAAGGAGGATTGTAGCAATGAACCCAGACTGGCAACCTCTTGTCTGTCCTTAGCTCTGCCTGTGTCCTGGTGATATATTTGATGGCTATGTATGAACATATATTTGGAGGAGTATGTCACTGATCTTTGCACACGGTGATTCAGTGGTCAGTTAAATCCAATCCTGTTTTCACACTCTCATCCAATTTAGGAGACTTAGGTCTGCACTTCCTGAGATAATCAGGTAAGCCAATTTTAAAATAAAAACACAAAAATATACTAAGCAAAAGTGATCAAAGATCTTGATTCAAAATACTGAAAGTTATTTCTTGATTTCAAAGGACTTTAGATCAGGAACTAGTGTCTATTTTTTGATGTCTACAGTAATGTCCCTGTACACACAGTTAATGCAGTGAATTGTTCTCATATCTAGAGCTGTTCTGCAAAAAACTCAGGGCCTCCTGACAGACAACATGAGTAAAAATTAGCACAAGATTATTGGAGGCACTAAATCACGCCATGGACTTGTTGTTTGGATAATAAAGTTCAGAGGTACAGAGGATAATCTCATCAGAGAGACAGGGTGACCAACTCTCAGTTATCATCCCTCTGTACACTTCCTTTTTAGCTAATTAAACCTTAATTCTTCACAGGAAGCAGTTACTGCAAATTCTGCAATAGCTTGGCTTCATATAATTTAATATATCTCTCTCATTTTTATCTGGAGAAACAGGAAAAGTAAAGTTCCAACATGTAGACCTAAAGCATTGCTTTATCTTTCCATTAGTGTATTAGGAGTTCTCATCTGACACAGTACGTGCTCCATTGTCCAAGAATAAAGATTTTTTTTTTTTAAACAACTACTCTAGGATAAAAATGTGGATGACATTTGAAGTTGGGGAGTTTCACTATACATGCTATTTCCTCTCTTTAGTCGATAGGGAAAGCACTCTGACTCTTTAGATTTTACTTTCACATCATTATTCACTGCCTTCTATGTTTGAATAACATTATTTCAGTGTTCCAAACTTCAGGCCTTCATAAACCACCACGTTCCTTAAAATACCAGTAAAGCTGGTGTCTTTTTGCTGTCTGGTGGCCCCGTCTATTGGATTTATATTTTCAACTTTTCTTCACAACCGCAAAAGGTAGAAACTATTTCTTCTGAAAGAATGAAACATGACAGTTTCCTGTAATTGTATGACTTCAGGAGCCAGGGTTTTAAGAAAAAGCAATCTCTCTCCTAATAAAATTACAAGTGTTGGCAATTTTGTTCCTGCCTTTGACCACTTAATTTTTGTAGCAGGGTCTCACAGCACAGTATCAAAGCATAGCTGACTTCTCTTTTCAAAACCAAAATTTAGCTTCAGGGTCAGCATTAAAATTTATGGAAGAATCAGTCCCTGCTGCTCACCAATCACCCATGAACCCCAGTTCAGCGATACATTTGCCAATGCTTGTGTTGACATGAAGAATCCAGTTATAACAATTCATGAATCGTTTTGGAAATTATTTGCTGCATATGTGAATGTGATGCAGGAACTCCTTTTTATCACTTTTGTCTTTGTTACTCAATTTTATCTGTGTCTGGTAAAATTCCCCACGCTAGTAGCACAGAATAACAAATCTAACAAGATTTGCTGATTTGCATGCTTTGCCCTCATAATGAATTTGCTTCAAAAAAGAAGGTATTTAACCTAAGTGAAAGAGTTCATTGGAGAGAAGATTACCTGTCAGTGGTACACCTGATCATTGTCCCTGACCACCTCCAGGGGCTGATTCAAGACTAATGACAAAAGAGGGATGTGTATGGAGAGCAGTTCTTTGCTCAGGATGCACAGTGCCAGGGTAGGAGCTCCCTGGCGCACAGCTGCTTTCCTGACCTGTCCTACACAGATGGGCTTCCAGTGAAAGAATGAATGACAGAGAAAATGATTTGTATTCAGCCAGTTCGGTCATTGGCTTTTAATCTTTCTTGTACTTTGCCTTTTAAGAGCTATATTGCATTTAGGAACTGTGCAAAGCCTGAAGTTGAGTATATTATACACCACACCTAGGGGTTAAACAGGGAAGGATCTACTTGCCTTCTGGGGGAGGATTTGTGTTAGCTGTGAGTGTCTGCAAAAGTTAGTATGGAGCTGCAAAGGCTGGCTGTTGGATGGTGGTCCCAGATCTCAGGAATGAGGACAAGACAGAGATCTGAAGTGCAGTGCCTTGATTTGCGATGAGCTCTTCCAGAGGTTTCTGCATGTCATTGAGTTTAGAGGTGGCCTCTTCACACAACATGGGGACATATCCAGGCAGCAGGGAAGCACAACTAAATCCGGAGTTCAAAGAGAGACACATTTAAAGTTTTGTTAAACTAGATGTTAGAGGTTTGCTACAACATTAACTGAAACTGTGGATGATCTCCTCGTGACTTCAAAGGGGATATTAACTGAACAGGACAGTGAATTCATGTTCATCAAAGCAGTCTCCTAGTTGTGGCTGATGGCTTAAGCTCTAGCTTTATGCTGTTACTAGAAGACAGTTTCAATTAAGCAGCAGATGCAGAAAGCACTTCTCTGAAATGACGTGTACGATAAAAAGGAAAGAGACAATTTTCACAAAGCAGTTTGCTCAAAAACTGTCGAAAACCATCAAGAACCGCAATGAAGATTTACCTGTGGCAAATAAAAGAAAACTAAATAACATCTAATGCCTTATTTGACCATTCTGCATACTTGAAAGTTGGGAATTTCCGTAGATAGTCATTAAGAAGCAGCTGATAAACTATGTCTTTAAAAATGTCAATATGATAAAGACATAGATGCAGTCTACTAGTTGTTTTATTGCTACTTTATAGTAGTAGTACTCAAGTGGTTCGAACATTTCACTTAAGATATAGGCCTGGTTCAGACAGTTCAAACAGCATGCATGACATAATGGTAAATTGAAGGACAACATGGGGAAGTACATGTTAAATGACTTTATTTGAGCCTCATCCAAATTGTACAAAAAAAATTCAGGAGGAGCTGGATTATGCTTTTTCACATGTGTACACCAATGGATTTGTTAAATTCACCCATAAAAGTTCATATCTTTCTACTAAGAGTCACATTTTCAAGGTATTTTGTGAAAGGGATTCTTTAGATCATGTTTTGCTACCAGTTGGTTTCCTCTCTGGTCTTTCAACTATCCTTGTGCTTCTCTATCAGTGAATTAAATTTATCTTCCTTGAGGGTCCTGTTCTGGAAGCTGTCCTGGAAGAATATGACTATGAATCTCATTCAGCCACTGGAACAAGATGAGATTAATCATAAAACAAGTTTATTATAGAATGACTTATCTCTCTTAATAAACACAGGTTATAAACACAGTTTTGGCTCCATTCTGTTATTGAACACACAAAAAAGTCCCATCCTGGTCTAAAAATTAGTAGAGTAAAAATGCAGTCAAGATAAGTGTGCTTTCTTAAGAATTATGAAGGGAAGTAGATAAAATATTCTTATGTTATAGGATGAAAATAAAGCTGCTCAAAATGTTCACATTTTTTCATGATAGATCAAAATCAGGTACGATACAAGACATAACTAGCTTTCATAGGAAATGCTGAAGAAATTATTTTTGCCAAATTTCAGCTGGAAAAACTTTGACATCCTGGTGAAAGAACAAAAGAAAGAAATTAACCACATTTCATTCTCTGCTCAGAAGTTACTGTAGGTTATTGATTTTTCTTGGGTTTTCTTCGATTTTTAGTTATCTATAAAATAGTTTATATATTAACTAAATAAAACCTTTTTTTTTCCCTAGAAATCTTTGTTTGGGTGGAAAAGACAACTTCTCATAAAAAGGTAAGAAGAAGATGTTTTTGGTTTCAGTCATTAAATTCAACCTTATTACAGTTTTTATCCTGGAGCTATATTGCTCTACCACCAGGAAAACCTGAGGACTTTTATGAGAAATGAAAATTTTACCTCACATTTTCTCACTTTAAATCTAAGGATAAAAAAAAATATTGTATTATTTATAACCTGTTGATGTTCCTGAGTGGCAGCAAGACTCAAACTACTTGCATATGCCAACAATCTTAACACTTCCAGACTAAACTATTTCTGCCTGCTATTATGCTGTTGACTCAAGAGAATCAAGATTTGTTTCTTGATACAAGTTACATATACTTTATCATGAGGACAATTTTCTTTGAAAAAAATAATAATTTTGTTATAATAATGACAATTCTGTTTCATTGCTGTTGCTGAAAACTCCCGGTATCTCTATGGGACTAAGACCTCTCCAATCATAAATTTTTGGATTACCAAAAGATACTTTAGGATTACCAAACCACTGCCTCACATTCCATCAAACTTAATATATACATTACTTACCAAAATCCATGTTCATCTTCCTGTCCCAGAATTAGATAATTCACTGTATGTCTCAGAAAAGCATTTAGTATTTTACTATATAGGCATAATTATTATGGATTCACATGCAAATGGAGATTCTAAAAATTATATCCCACAGAAAAAAAAATAATTTAATGTTAGGTCTGCCTAATTTATAATAACTTTTCAAGCTATGTCTTATTCCAACACTCCTCTTTAGTTCTTAATCCAGATCAGGACTGATACAGATATGAGCTCGTATCATTGAAAAGGGCTGCTTGTCTAATGTCTCTGGCATACCTGGAAGCTGAAATTACCACTTAACATGTAAAAGGCCATTTCCAGCACCCTCGTTCTTCACTATTTAAATCTAAAAGCTGGCATTACACCAGAAAAAATTCTGACCAGAATCCATCAGGCAGTTCATCACCCTGTGCAGTTTCTTCCAGTGTTTCTCACACAGCCATACATACTTTTATTCCTCTTCCAAAGTTTCTCCAGAGCTGTACATTTGCATGCTACAACATACAGCAGAACCTGTCAGAGGAAAGTCATGAGTTAGATATTTTTTTTTAAATATAAATGAGCCTGATCTCTGTTATGGTGTGTTCATGAGGTGTGGACTAATAACAGCTCTGAAGTCTTCTGTACCCTTTAGTTTATGACTTTAACATACAGAGAGTAACACTAGATCTTGTGCTGTTTTAACAGTGTTCTTCCCCATGACCTTAAACATTATGATCCATACCCAAAAACCTCCATAAATGAAAAAGGCTGAGGCACTAGAAAAGTTGAATGCCATTTCCAGTGCATTTAAAGAATGTAAATAGGAAAATAAGAATAAACTAGAAGATTGAGCCTCTTTTTCTCTTGGACTACTGAAAGTTTATTCAGCTGTTTCTGATGTCTTTAAACTAATTTTTCCTTCAACCATCTGTTCTAACTTTTTTTCCTTCTATGAAAATAGACTTCTCCTACTTGCTACACTTTGGTGAAATACTTATTTTAACGTCTTGTTGATTTCATGCAAAGAGAATGCAGGCTTTACATGAAATAAGCATATCAGCGTATTCCTCCTCAGCATATCAGTGTTCAAAGGCTTTGGTTTTGCAAGACTGTTTTCTTTACCCCTTCAGAGCTGAAAATATTACTCCTTCACAAGCACCATTTAAGACCCAAGTGTCAATGAACCAGGCAGCAAAATGACAGTTACTTAAACAGCACATGATTCGAGACAGTTTTAGGAAATTCCTAACACTTTGCGTCCTATTTCTTTCCTGGATACAAAGGGACAGATTGTGCCTGACCTTGGGGGATGCACGAGAAGGGAGGTGGGAGGAGGGGGGCCAACAGGCACATGGTGCTTTCCCTTTTGCTTTTCCTTCTCTTCCATGCACGCTATTCCCTTGCTGAGCAGCTGGGTACGGTCTCTTTTCTTCAGCTGTGAACACAAAGACTGTCTGGGTTCAAGTGACTAAAGTAGCACAAGTTTTGCCACTGAGTGCAGTTGGGCCCTATTGTATCCTAAGCACAGAGCTTGTAAAAAGAGAAGCAAAATATTCATTGATGAATCTGTCCTGTTGTGCTTCTTTCTCATATATCCTGAACATCTCTGCTGTTAGCTCTCCATGAATTATCTTTGTCAGAAGCTTGGACTGCAGAACTGGGCCTATGGACAATTGCACAGTCCAGGCAAAACCCTTTTAACATGAGGAATAAGGAGAAACTGGATCTGTGAGCCAGTGGCTAGGAGATTCAGGAAGATGGGGCAGGCCCATGTTAGGGCTTATCTGCCTAATGCAAAGGCATAACATCTGACATCCTTTCTCCGTTCCTTAGTTTTGAGGGGAATTGGTTATATCCAAAGGGTATCCTTTCTCTCTCTCATTTTTCAGCTATCACAAAATTCCCCATTCATTTTGACTCCAACAAAATCCCAAACATCCTGAAACTTTTTTGTAAGATAGAAGTTTTTTTCTCCAGTGCTAAAGGATGGCTTTGGCTAGACACAGAGGTAAAGAAAAAAATCCTGCCTGCTGTTAGTTACTTGCACCTTTGGATACTTCAGTGCTCCATTTTAGTTCAGCAATTAGGAGGGCAGGACAATTTGCAACAGGTGTTTAACCCTGTGCTTGCAGCGTCATCTTGTTGCAATTTGAGTCGTAAAGTCATGGATTGCGGTATTTTCTGTGTGTAATACATGTCCATTTTCTGTTGTTCTTTTACTCATTGCAGCTGAATTAGAGTGTAGTGGAGATTGGACCACCAATAGTAAGGATGTAGAAAGTGGTAAAAAATTATTTTCTCCCTAGGCTGGAGTGTCTGCCATTAGTTACTCCAGTTTTGCTTCAGAAACCAGATGGATTTCTCTTTTCCTATCGAGGTTACTAGTGGTAGAAATAATTGTCCTTCACTTATATTGAGGCAGGTGGAAAGCAACTTGCAGCTGCAAAATTTTATACAAGAAGCCAGGCACAACTCAGTTCCCTACTACATTGTGTAAGCTTCTACTCTGAGCACTACATAAGAGCTACACTTGAAGTTTATATAAAACTGAGACAAAACCTGTATCACTTGCTAAACTTTTGTGTTTGCCTTGTAGGCAGCTGCTTTATGTTTTCTTTGCAGGGTTTGTTCTTTCTTCTGCCTAGCAGATTTTTGCATTCAGTTAAAGACCATCCACCTGGATTTCTGGATGGCATGTAGTGCCAGACAAATGGCACATTAAGGGCAGCTGGGCAGAGTAGCACGTATGCAATGAATGCATCATACACAGAAATAGGAGAACCGCACTTTTCAGTATATGATATGAGGGCTTCGTCCTCCTTCGTGCCTGCCTGCGGGAATCGGAAGGATGCTGGCTTTGTCTTTTCACACCTGATAGAGAGTGGCTTGAATCCCCCTACTTGAGGTAAGATGGTGCCACAGCAGCTGCTACATCTGCCATGGGACATCAGAGTGAGGCACTTTCATGGTGGTCCATTTCCATGAGGAGACTGTCGGCTGGAACCCACCTCTTTTCCCATGCTAGGAGATCTGTGGAAATACAAGGGGAAGCTCAAAGGTGTTTTAGTTTGAGGGAGAGAGGTAGTTTTTTAAGGAATGACTTTTTGGATATATTCTGGCAGATTGGCCTTAGATTGCTAAATGCAGGAACAGAGATTGTCTCTGGTTCTGCCTGTCAGTGGTGATTTGAGTCTTAAAAGGAATCTCAGCCCTGAGATAATGGGGATTTGTGTTCTCCACTGCTCAGACAAACACAGGTAGTCTGGATTTAACAGTCAGAAAGTAGATTGGTTCCTACCCAAGATGCTTTCTTTTGCTATGGGAACACTAAGCAGATAGTGTAAAAATGGTCAATTCTCCCCTGACTGGCCATAAGCCAGTCCAAAATACATGCAAAAAAGTCTTTGATGATTTAATGATGGGAAAGGACTTTAAAGCCTTAGAATTTGCTATGAATTCACTCTGCCTTGAAGGTCCAGTAATGAAAGGGGAATATGCTTTGATTTAAAGACCAGCTTTAAAACATTCAGCTTTGTATTTAGATGCAATTAGGACCACAGCATGCTGCCCATCCAGTTTTCCCTGTAATTATTATCTTAAACACAGGACTCTCTGGCCTTTTGTTCAAGCACTGCTGATATGATTTCCAGGATGCTGCAGGTGTGCACCTTCTTCAGCAGCAGCTGATAACTATGTACATTTGCTCTGCTACATCACTGTTTCCAAAACAGTTTTTCTTCTTTCCTATATATTTAGTGTAAGGTAATTTTCAGTTGGCTTCTCCTATGGAAAATGAAGTCAAACATTTCCAAACCTGGTCACGTACACATAGGAGCCTACAACTGAATTAGCCTTCATGTTCCTGTTAATCCACTGAAGTGCCTAAGTAAGGATCTGAATTAAATGCCTTTTTTTTTTCCACACAACTTGATAACATTGGCCTAATTGCTTATCTAAAACAAATAGCTCTAAGCTACTGACCCCCATAGCCCAAGACTCTTATCAGTCTCCCCGAAGTAACGCTCCAGTCATCACACTTTTAGCTGAGAGATTAGTAATGAGTGTTCTGAAGAAAAAAACCAATTGTTCATGCTCCAGCTTGGCCTTACTTATGACTTACTTACAACTGTAAGTACAACACTTGACAACTCTTAAGTGGCTGAAAGCCCAGATAAGTTTTAATCTAAAGCATTATTAATTGGGACAGTTCTCTCTAATGTATACATTGAAGAATAATAGTGAATTACAGCTTTGAGCGCAGTCATTTCAGGTGGCTGGGGGGCTGGTGTTGCTGAGTGGTGAGACCTGGAGGACTGCAGTAAAGCTTCAAGGAAGGTCATCAGGGAGAGATGTGAAAAGAGAATCTGAAGGAAAGAAGGAGGGAATGGATATGATGGTACCAGAGATGCTACATGAAAGATGGATTAATTTCTCATTGATTGCAAGGAAAGAGGAGACCGTTGCCTTCTGGTACACTGCAGAACTTCATACAACTGATTTGTCCACATTTAACTCCATGCATCTCTTTTATCAAGTCACCCAGACTTACTCACAGCTGTTTCAATGAAAATACTCCTTTTGTTTATCTTCCCCTCACAGAAATAGAGCCTTCTTGGGTATGTCTGTATGAGACAGCCTGGCGCTATGTAAGGATTCCTGTGCAAGGAGCCTCCAGACAAACTGGCATATCTATATAGGGCCTTGCAGAGATACTGTCTTGGGCCTGGAAACTGTGTTCCCGTGTCAGAACACCATTGCTACCCTTGGGCAATATAGCCTTCCTACTCTTTGTCCACCCTGTTTCCGGATCTCTGCATAGCACTACCTTGTAGTATGCACACGAACATCTGCATTCCTACTACAGCCCTTGAATTGTGTGCCTCTTGTTTCTTACAGCCTTTTCCCAGAAGAGCAAATGGTACAGCCTGGCTTCCCACTGGTTAGCAGACAGCATGTCTTGAGGGATCTGGCTTACTGTTAAGAACAATGTGCTGAAATGTTGGCATTTGTAAGACATTGGGCTAGATTCAGATTTTCATAAAGGCTGAGTAATTCTATTCATGTTGGTGAAATACTTCATAGTTAAACAGCAATATCAGACTGTAGGCCATTCTTTAGCAATTCTTAAAGTAATAGAAGTTGTTCCATGTTTGTAACACTACATCACCATCAGCGAGTGAGCATGGAATGCAGCTCATATGATGCAAACAGCCTTCTTACTATTCATCTCACCTAGTAACGAAAGCTTTTGTCTTATCTTTTCACCCGAGCTTATTATTCTGTTCCATAATTTCCATCATTGTATCTTGAAGGACTGGTATTCTGGGCTGAGGTAGCCTTCAACCAGCACACTATGCTGGAGATGGTTGCTCTTCCCAGGAGCTTGGCTACAGTGTCCAGTCCTGAGACTCCTCTCTTTTCATCTAGGTCCCTCAATCATTTGTAGTCTCATCATAAAGCTCATATTGGTGTCGGGGTCCTGGGCAGATGTGTGGCTCCAAAGTATTTTTCCTGGAATTCTGAGTAAAATGAATAGATAAATAGATCACCAGATTCTGTTACTAGCTGTGGGATAATTTCCCCTCATAAACACAAGATCTGTTTGAAATTCACAGGGCACTACAGCTATATCTATTTGGGATTTTTTGAACTGAACTCAAGAGTACAAGCCACTTCAGGGCTTGCATGTCCAACAGCTTTTAAGGAGGACAGTATAATGGCTTTTTTGAACCAAAGGGTTCCTCATTTCACTTGTGACTAATGTTAGTGCTGTCTGGGAGGAGGGTGTTAGCAGATTCAAGCTGGAGAACTACATTACTGCTACAAGACAGCACCAGTCAGAGGCTTGTCTCCATGTTTTGTGGTTGAGGCTAGCTCTGGCAGAAGTGTCCTTGGCTTCACCATGGGCAAGATGCCCATCAGGCAGCTTCTGATATGAGCCAGGAGGAGCAGAAGGGATCATCTGTCTCGGAGGAAGACATTTAACTTTCTCTCAGAATCTGGTTCCTGGCTTTCAGCTACTGAGCCTGCTGAATTATGTGCCGCGGTTTTCTAATGCAGACTGCTGTTCCCCCAGGAGTGGAGCAGAGACTACTCATTTAACAGAGGACTTGAGATTCAACTGAGAACCTGGATCCCAGAGGAACAAAGCCAGCACTCTATTCAACACGTCACTCAGCCTCTTCCCACACGCTATATCGTTACAGCATGAGCACTGCGGCTGCAGTCTTCAATTTCTCAGTAAAACAAGACCCAACCCTGCCATGTGGTAGAGGAATGTCAATCTATTTTGATGTTAAGAACCAAAAAGTCACGGATGAAAGAGCATGTCAAGATTTACAGTCCTGCTTTTAATTCATCTCAAGGTGCTGATTACTAGCGGCACTAAATCAAGCTCCGCTGCCTGTCTGGACAGGGAACACCTGGGAAAGGAAACCTTGATCTGCAGGGTGGCTGGGCAGGGTGGGAGGACGCAGGCTCACCTGCAGTAACCCTGCAGCCCTGCAGATGGCTGCACCGGAGCTGCTTGCGGGAGCGTGGGGGAGCTGGTGGCCCGATTATCTGCAGGCTCTGATCCCACAGTGACACAGATACAGGAATGACCTGATAGCATGATCACCGACCTTTGTTTTAAAAACACAGATACTTTACAAATACAAAGCTGCAGACAGCCTGCAAAAGCTGTCTGCATCCCAGAACAATGCTATTGCACAATAACAATCCCATTTTGTTTAAAGCAAACAAACAAAAAGTTCTAACCCAGTTACTCAACAGCTCAGGGGAGTGCCAAATAGTTTTGGGAAAAAAAAAAAAAAAAAATTAGGCTGGAGCAAAGGGGCCTACCTAGATGTTGCTTGCTTCTGTGGTTACTCTGTGGGCCCGTTTCCGATGTCCTCTGCATCCACGACAACATGCTGGCTGCTCAGTGGGACCACACCACTGTAAAAGCAGTGTGAGTCAGAGGAGAGAGAGGCTCTGCATGACGTCTGTATTTCTCGGTACCATTTCTCAGAGACCACTCTGGTGCTCAGCCTGGGAATTGTCTTCAAACTCTGAGACTGTTTGGTGGCAGTCATTCCCCTTCTTCCATAGTTTGTTGAAACATCATTCTCTGGAAACCTGTGGTGCAGTTATCAGGTCTGACAGTTCCTTCGTGAGCCTCAACCTTCCTGGCCTTCTGCCCTGAGAGGCTGCAGAACTGCATTATTCAAGTGAGCTACTGAAGGGAACTGAAAAGAAACCGAAGACAGTGCTAGTACTAAGATAAGATTTTGTAATATTGGACACAAAATGGAAATGTATTTAATAAACTATAGAAATTTTTTCTTCACCTTTATGGGTTGGTTCTTTCACCCCTAGAAGTAAAAGCAAGGATAGTTATTACCTTTGCTACCTAGAGGAGGTTCCAAGCCATGAAATTTGTTCAGGATTTAGATTTGAACACAGTGCTGGGAAGGTGGAGAACCAGTTCAGGCTGGTGGCCCCGTTTGATCCCTTATGGTAAGCAGTGTAAGGCAGATGTTTCCTGACTGAACCCAAACTTTCCCAAACTGAAGGGAATCCTGCATCCATCTTCATCACAAACTATCGACATTGCTCCTCCAACCAAGTTTTGGCAAGCCTTACCTCCCAGTGAGCCTCTGAGAGTACCCACTGACAATACATGCAAGGTGAAGGTGACAAAACCTTGATACACATCTTGCCCAAGGAAATTGCTGTGGGCTTGAATTCTCACAGGGTGACCATCGGTATATTTGTCTGCAAGCTTTCTCACCTTAGCTATCTCCCCTCCAAATTTTGGAGCCTCCAAGGTAATGTTTTCACAGAGAACCTTTTGAAAGTGATGATGGATATAGAGAGGATACCTCCCTTTTGATTTAACTGCTCTCCAACAGCTGTGTCACCAAAGAAGCAGAATTTCAGTTTTCATTCCCTGCTCTGACCTTTCAAGTCAGCCTTTGGATCTTTCAAAGGAGTAAACTGAAAAGGGGACATGAAGGAAACATCTGTTCATTCACATAACCAAATATTTTTGAATTAGAAGATATCCTAAATGAAGCTATTAAAAACTGGAAATGCTTTTCCTACCAGTGCCCACTGTGGCAGCAGAATTTACAAGATTTCTATAACTATGTACACAAATAAATCATCCAGAAAGAGATCTGTTTGACTGTCTATCCTGCTTAAATACACCAGCCAATCTCGTTCTCTAGGAAAGATAGGATTTTAGCTTACTTTTAAAGCAAAGATGAGGTTTTATACATTTTTTGATAATTTATATTTTCTTCGTCTTTTACCAAGTAAGAATTCTGGTGACAGTTTCTTCCCAGCAGGAACTCTAATCTGATGATGTGTTCTCAAAATGGAAATGGAAGACATACCACAAAACACTGGTAATGTTAAAAAAGAAAAATACTTGGTGCCAATTTGAGCTATGTTGATATATACAATTTGTAAGAATTTCATAGTCTAAATACCCCAAAGAAAAGACATTTTTGTGGTATTTCTATTGGAAGAAGCTCAACAACAAATAATGTGGCAATATTTCTAGCTGCAATAGTGCAAGGAGGCATTTTTAGTTGGGATGGTAGAAATAACATGACTGAACTCTTTGGCCTAAAAGACCTTTCTGGCATTCTTTCTGTTGAAAAGCAGTAGGTGGGAACATTTTAATGGGAGACGTGGGAATTTCTCCATAGTCAGCCTTCAGGGGCATAATCTTCACTAAAAAATAAATGGGTTAAAACAGATGGGTCTTACAGATTTCTCTGCCAGCCAGTTCATTAACCTCAATATAGGCCACATCTTCCTCTCTCCAAAGAGTGGGTTACGTTTAAATGAGGTCTCTATATGCTTGAGTATTTCCCATCAAATGCACTCAAAGCAGATATGAAAACACTCAAAGAGCCATTGTCAACATCACAAAAACTCTTACAAAAATATTCAAGAAACCATCATCAATAATATGTAAAACCTATACAGAAATATTTAGACCCATTAAAAAATGTTCTCAGTGGCATGTTTGACTTGAACCAGTCTTCCCCAGGACTGTATGTGTAATGGCATTGTGCAGTACCATCTTATGTGCAACTGAGTACAAGATGTGAGAGTATATAGATGCTCTACTGAAAACCTGAGCCTTAGTGTCAGTCCTGTCACATCTCAACCATTCCACAGAACTAGTTCATTTTGCACCTCTTGTGGAAAAAAAACGTACTTATTTTTCACCCCCTGCCATGTCCCCTCCTATCTTTTTATGACCTTCTGTCTCTCCTGTGCATTGTTAGTTCCTTCATGCTCTCTTGTGTGTGTAAACAAGCCATGGCATCCTTTACAGACACTGGTGATTTACCAAGGGACAATCTCTGAGTTGCCTTCTTCCCAAGCCTTGGCTGTGCAGGACATCATTTACAATGGCTGCAGCCAGCCTTACTTTGGTTGCCTTCTCCAGAGGGCAGTTGCAGGCAAACTTCAAGACTCCCTCAGAGCTCAAACTACCTTGGGAACTGATTTGGCACTGAGCTATACTGAAGTATGATCCACAGTTATGTACATTAGCTCCCTCTCCTCTGTTGTAAATAGAAGAAACTCATTTGTTTCCTGAAAGAACAAATGAGGCTGGAAAGAAGACAACTAAGCCGGTCTAAATTAAGTAAAACATATTGGGTTTACAAGCTAAGCAAGGCTGTTCATAATCTGTAATTGGTGGGATTTTTTAGGAGTTGACAGCACATAATTTTATCCAAACAAATGTATTCAATCTATTATTTGCAGATTTCCAGAGGAATCAATATTGCCATAGAAACAGTATTTCTTTAACTTGTTCAACTCGGGAAGAATAATTTCTGCTTTAGGAATTAGATGCTTCACATTTTGCTAGAGGAAGATCCTTGCATACTTAAGGTCTTTATTTGAACTTATGTGCCTGGATCATGCTTTGTATTTTGCATTGTTGGCTTTCAGGATCTGAGAGCTCAATTTGTCTTTGCTGTAGCCCCTTTACAGGCTTGGTCTTGGGCACACTGAGGCTAATGGTGAAACCTCTACTGACTGAAATGAGGAAAGATCAGACTTTGAGCCAGAAAGACATGCACACACAATCCCTCTTTCTCTTAATCTCTGATGCAGTTCCCGTGGCTGAGGTGAAAATTTTATTTCTGTCTTTTTCATCATAAACATCCAAGTTATAGTTTGAGCTGACTCCTCTCAAGTTTATTTTCCAGAAGCGGTATTGGTAAGTATAATTTACTGGTGCTTACAATGTATTTAGTGCTTGTCTATAAAACATAGATAATATAGTCTAAGTCTATCAGACAGTGAAAGCTTTGGCTGAACACTAGTGAAGGGCTTACTGTGAGAAACTCTTTGAAAGGAAGGGCTGGAATGAAGAAAATGTAGTCATTTGACCCAAAAGAAAAAGCAAAAAGAAAAGGCTTTTATAGGAAAAATACTAAAGCCAGAAAAGAAAACAAAAGTGATGTTTAAGTATGGATGAGTCAGGTATTGCATTGGCCTGAGAATCAGAAAATATGAAGAAGTTTTGATAAGAAGCTCACGTGTGACATAGGAATTTACCAGAATCTGCTGGAGGTGTTTGAAAAAGAGACGTGACAAGGGTTTGATTTGTATGAGAGTAACTTTGATTTAGCAGCACTATGTATACACACCAGAGGGAAGCATGATGAGATGCAAAGGTCAAAATGGCAGAGGTTGGAGTAGCTGAGGCAAAAGATTACCAAGGCATGTGTGGTGCAGTTGTGATTAAAGTACAACATTCTAATTTTTCAGATATTTTAGAAATATGAAAAAGCAATAGGTTTCTATACCAGCTGATTAAAAAGGGAAAAATAAGAAAGATCTTAAATATGGTATTAACAGCTTGTCTGCCCAAGGATGGTCTGGAAAACAAAGGCAAATTTAGAAAATAGATGAACTCAAAACTCAGTGAGCCTGTCTGTGATAGTGCTCATTTAGAAACAGAGTAGATTTCATATATTTAAACAGCTTCCAAAGGGAGAAAAAATGTTCTTTGGCCATACCTATAAAGTGACAGGTGCCCTACAGCCTGATGGTGGGGATGCTTACGCCAGAGGGTTACATCCCTCCTTCTGTGAATCAGGTGGTGGGAGGAACGTGTGTTTCTAGTATCACAGAAAAATGCTTTAACCAGGGGACCTTAGATTATTAGGGGATCACTCTTCTCTCTTAATGAGCAGCACTTAGATCTTCTAACCAAATACCTTTTCCTTTTCCTTAAGAGTGCCTGAAATCTAATTCAAGTATCATCAGCTTGTTTAGAAATTAAATTCCTTTGTTTTACTGGACACATGAAAAAGTTTCACTTTTGGTTTGACCAGAAATTCTTTTTTCCGCCCCCAACTGCCAGTGAACAACCAAAACTAGCCACCCAGCCCTCCAGAGAGGTGGAGTGGGAGAGAAAGAGATACTGATGCAGTACGTGTGCCCATATGCCCCTCGTCCGCATCAGAGCTCCGCTTTGTTTTATGCAAGTGGAACAAACAGGATTCAGCCCTGAATTCTGCAGTACACATGAGATACATCTCCTGATAGCACTGATTAGGGCAGATTCCCTATCCAAGCTGAAAAGCAACTAGGGGATTAAAGGTGTTAACACCAGGTCTTGTAGCATGGCTCAGTCTTCTGTTTGCCCAAGTAGTGAGGACACGTAAACCTTTCCTTGTGGTGCTGGGAGAGAGTATTGGCAAGCAGAATTGCTCCTTGTAAGAATAGGGGATATCTTGAAATTCTTCGAAATCCATAAAGCCAGAAGAATGTTTTTGAGCACACCCGCTACATGTAGTGTTACTCACAAAATATGACTTGGTTCAGTTTATACTTTCTACTTCTTAACTTTCTCTTGAAGAGTTTTTCTTAGTCTTGCTCAATTAAAGCCTGAGCGAAATTCCAAAACAAAGACACTGTATATAAATGCCTAAATGATGACATTGTATCACCTGGGTCTGAACAATATCACTGTTGGAGATCTGCTAAGTGTTTATGCTGTGGCAAACATAAACAACGCTGGACACTACCCTAGCACACTGAGCAGGGAAAACTGAGACACACAACCCACGCGACTGAGAGCAGTTGCTTTCCTAGGAGGTGATTAATGCAAACTCTGAGTCACACATAGTTAATGATGAGCCTTTGCTATAACAGTTAAAGAAAAAACTTAGAAGATAGATTTTACAAGGAACAGCGAGGACTCTTTATTTCCCAGTCAGTCTGCATATGCCACTCTAAATACTGTATTATTAACTAATTTATTTAATCAAAATGTTTCATGACATGCAACATTTCAACCCAAACTTATTTAAAAGTCAGCATCCCTTCCAAGTGCAGAGAGTGCCTAATGGTTTTCTTGCCGCTTTGAAATGCATTTCTCTGACTCAGGAAAGCAGAGAAGAGAGAGGGGAAAAATCTTGGAGAGACCCTGTGCAGCAATCACTAGATGTAGACAATTTTTCAAGTAGTGTTCAAAACCTAGCTGTAAAGTACAAACATGAGGGCATTTAGTTTGAATGCCAGAACTTAACCTATGATACCACTTAGCTTGACCTATACAAAATGCCAAGGTGCTCATTCTTTAAAACCTACAGTGCATGGGAACAGGGAAAACTTTCAGCTTGACTCAACTGCAACATACTTGTTCATCTGAAATGAAGCCAAAAGCTAAATGTTATTTGAATATATCTTTCTGTACCTTAATTTTCACTTCAGACTGCAACTGAGTGACTCAATCATGATGAATTGAATGCTCTATGCAGTTCCTATCTATCTGTCCCACTTTTTTTTCAACAACTTGTCTGTGAAAAAGCTAGTTTTCTGGAAATTATTCACAAGTCATTTAAAAAATATTTGTTATGCTTTAGCTTGTCCATAAAAATTTCCCTGCAAATGTTTCTTCTTTCTCAAAAGATTTATTAGGAAAAAGATATAACTAGAGTAGATAAACAGACACAAATTTTTCCTTTTCTTCTATTGTGTGATCTTCTTGTAATTTGGATACCAGGCTAATGGGTCTCAAGGGCACGGAGACACTCTTTAAGGGAATGTTAATTCTTTGTACAATTGTTGAGCTAGTTATCAGATTGCTGAGTTGCTGGAAGACTTACTCTAGCCTCTGTTGATTTACTTCTGTAGCATGGTGGTTCAGAAAATAACGTGAAGGCAGCATAATGTTTTCAGATAACCAGCCCATCACTGAAAAACTGATAATCTAGTCATCAAAAGGACCTGATAAGCTCATAATAGGAAACCCTGGAGGCATCTGGAGTGACTGTCAGGGATAGGTGAGGAAGGGCTAAAGCAACTCACCTGTCCCAAGCTTCCCTGGAGATGTGCTTTGGATAAGACTGAAGTTCTTGTAGACTAGCAGTAAAGGAGTTTTTCCCTTCACTTTGCCCCTCTCAGACCATGAACATCACCTACACATTTTTTCAGGGAACCTGTGTGGTCATCCACTGAGACGTGGGTGGCAGCTGTAACTGTGTGTGGGAGAAGTGGTCGCTGGGGCAGGGGCTTCCCTTGAAGAGGCAACAGCTCCCACCAGCCTCCCAGACATGTCCTGATCTGGTAGACATCAGTGTCTCTAACCTTCACGCTTTCTGGAGGGAAAGGGAATGGTGTAACCTACCCATCATCACTGCAGCAGCAGCATCTTTGCCTGCAGGAAAATCCTGGCAATGCTGCCAGTTTTGGGGGTATAAATTTGGGGTCATGGGAAACCAGAAACCCAAAACCTGAAGGTCTGTGGGTAGGCACTGGTAGTGAATGCTGCAACTATGATGCTGATTGTCCCATCATTTTCCAATTTGGGTTCAAGTGGTACATATTCAACTATAACTCTTCATGGGTAATTTTTTCATTTTTTATATTTCATATAATTTTTCATCATAGAGATGATATGGACCAAGATGATTGGTACTAACTAGAGAAAGAAACTATAATGTGTTATCTCGCAATTTAGAAATGAGACTTCTTATACTGAAAAAGCGACAGACTGACAATATTTCCTCTAAAGTCTTTTAGCCAGTTTAACAATTTTTTTTAGTTTAACACATTTCTTCCCTCAAGTACAGATACCAAAAGCCTTTGAGTGCTTTTCCTGAATTCCTAGACTTGTGATGTCTTCTTGACAGCTGTGCTCAGGGAAGCTAGAAAACAGCAGAATTATACTTAGACACTCTCAAGGGTTTTACTTCTATTTTAATTTCACTTTGCTAATTCATGACAGTTTCAATAATGTACAGAAATGAGTCCCATCAAAATAATGTTGGACACCTGGAAACAAAGGCATAGATCTGACTTCCATCAGTGATTTTATTCATATTTTGAAAACTGTTTTCAAGTGATGGTGTAGGCAATAATGCACCGTGCTACTTCTGTATTTCACCACTTGACACAGTATAACAATCAGCATTTAGAAATTTTAACCACACTGAGAATTCTCCATCAATTTCAGAAATAGTTTTCTTCTTGCAGTGAGAACTTGAAGTAAGTAAGCATGTCCTGAGGGTGTTTTTTAATATGGAGATATTTTGAGACTCCATATAATATTCTTCTCTTTCAACTATTTTGGAAATAATAAATACCTTTAAAATGGTCCTCTCCATAACCTTAATACAGTGTCCTGTGCACATGTTGTTCAGCCAGACAATAGATACGTAGTAAGAGAGGACTCTTGCTCAACTCTAACCCTATAAAGCAACAAACATGGGAAATACTATTTTTCATTGGGACTAAACACTGAAATAAAATTATTTAGTTTAGTATGTGGGATCAGGATATGATTCAATGTAACTCATTTAATAAGTTTTAAAACCTTTCTTATTAAGACCATCTAAGATGCCTTAGAAGGCAGTAATTGCTAAAAATCCAATTTTCCAATTATTGTTTTTCCACAGGAAGCAGAAATGCAATTTGAGTCTCTGCAGACTTCTTGGCAAATGCTCAGAAGATAGCTATTAAAAAATAAAGTATTAATAACTGGCAAGATGAAAAAATATATATACACATAGAAATGTTTCATGTAGTTTTTTATATATGTGAAGTTAATATAAAGAAAGAATTATTAGCTCCATAGTGTGTACCTCTAAAGACTTTTTATTTATAAAACTCACATTAAAAGCACTTCATTCTAATGTAGTTGAAATCCCTAAATTATATAAGGCTTTTAAGTAGACTTAACTGGAAACAACCTTCACATCATTTTGTGTAGTATCTGGGATGGTTTCACAGAACAGTTTGGGGACTGATTCCAAATTGTTTCCCATTGCTCGGTCTTCTGGTATCCCTGGGGATAGTCCTGAGCCTGCAAGAGTTAATGTGCACTTTCCTCATAACTGCAGGCTTTTTGTCTGGGAAGTCCCTGCCAACCCCAAGCCTGTCCCATGGCCTGGCTCTGCTGCAGGAGCAGGCTGCTGACCACCAAGCACAGGAAACCCAAGACACACTTTCCCCGGGATGCTGCGGCTCCCTGTCACTGGTTACATCCAGCTGCGCTTCATGGGTGCTGGCTTGCTCCAAGCTTGCACAGCTTATGTGCCATGATATGCAAGCTATCCTCCTTTTCCTGTTTCTGGGAGATTTTTGACATGTGAAAGTTTCCAGTTTTGTTACTGAAGAGCCCCAGCTGATTTCCTCCTTCACGTATGTTCCTTGTATTGTTCTGTGTCTTGTGTTATGGCTGTGTTGTGTTTATTTGAAATCAGGGCTTTTATACCCATTTTCCATGGTTAATTTCCTCCTCTTTCACCTTCTGTTATAGAAACTGTTCTTAAGAATATTCCCAAAGTCCATCTATTTAAAAGGCATGGGTTTCAAAAGCCTTTCTGATATTTCTGAAGCCAAATGTTTCCTCATAGCTCATGACTCCAGAGGAAAAAGCGCACAGGTATGGATGAATTTTTAAAAAAGCTAATACTAACTAATTTTCTGCCCCATGTGGGGGCTGTGCCCCACAATGCTATTTAGAATTGACCTTGTGAGTAGTGGGATAGGGTTGTTTTTTCTTGTAAAGATTTATCTCTGTGTTTGTTCCCAGGGTTTTGTGAAGCTGTCTGTCTAGAATTTCCACATTATAAATGGCTCTTGTTTTGGTAAAGTTTGAATTATTTTCATTAGCTGGTCACCTGGGGCCTGACCAGAGTCAGGCTAAAAACTTCAGACAAGCACTACAGCTTTTGCAATCAGTCTCAGTCTCTCTCTCCTGTCATCCCCAAGGAAATGAAAGGCAGAAACGTTTACACTTCAGGTTAATGTTTTAGAAGTGTTTGAGGCAGGAAGCAAATGAACTTATTCGTAAATTCTTCGAGGATGTTTTGTTTCAGTCATGAGTACTGAAGCTTTCCTGTATAAAGGCCAGCCAGCAAGAAGTGACCATTGGCAGGGTCTGCCTTTGGGATGTGCTCCAAAAGCTGGGCACCCAGAGGGGACTCACCTTTCAGAGTTCTGACAGTCCATGCTTAGTTTTGACGTGGACTTTGGGAGGTAAGTCTTGAATGAAACTCATATAAGTCTCATACTAAAAATATAGACTAAGACATAGAAAGCTTATGTTAGATGAGGAGAAACTGGAAATATCTAGAGCCATATAAAAATCATTGTACAGATGTGAAAGGGAAGAGCTGGAAGAGGCCTCTCATTTACACTAAGGATGAGTCATATAACTGCTTGCAGAAATAAGGATCCTTCTGAAGGGTGCTTACTTTTGAATATCACATCACAGTTATCAATATGCCTAACTTAAGCCCTCAGTTTGCTCACTATTGTTTCTTATGACAAATCAAAGCATTTTTTCTTTCCGGGTCTTTGACAATGTTTACACTGACAGTGACAACCCTGAGCATAACTCAGCAGGGGCCACTTAAGGACAGTTGAAAATCTGCAACAGTTATCCAGTGAGAAGATAGGTGGTGTAGTTTTGAGACACCAAAATTAATTGGGCTAATATTGAACTCTAATTTTTAGAAGCACATGCAAAACATGACCTTTATTCCGATGGCGTAGAACAAGTGCTGTTAAAACTTCTTTCCATTAATGATGTACAAGGCAGGGTTGGCATGGTAGGAGGAAACATCAAAATATTGATTATATTGACTGACATTTATTTTTCTGGGTGTAGAACATTATGGAAAATGGGATAGGTTGACAATAAGAAACATGTTTCATCCATGGTTCAGTGTACCCCTCTGTCTCTTTTTCTGTTATTCTGACCACATGTTGGCCTTGTAGATTCTAATTCTGTAAGACGTTTTGGTGTATCTCTTGTTAAGTGAAGTAACAGTCAGCAAAGTAAGCTCAAAACAAAGTTGTGCTCTTTTGTTTGCTGCATCTAACTTCAGTCACAATGAACCCTCTCAATTTCTACAACAAGCCTTCATTAAAATTAGGGTTGAATTAACATTTCTATAGACAAACATATCCCCCAAAAAAGGTGGTTCATGAGTGCTTTCTTATTGTGTGTCATGTGTGTGCCAAAGCCAAATGCAGGAGAGCAAGGGGTACATATTGCATGAGGAGCCCATATGAGGGAGCCCTGCAGCTTTCTCAGAAACCATTTTGTGACGACTTTCCTTGGAAGAACTTTCTTTTTTGCATGTTCACCCGTCACAATATTTTGTGGGTCGACCTCTGATGTCTAAGCCTGGTTCTGCTTTGTATCGTTTGTCTCTTTGTGTATTGCTTTCTGTGTCTGCTCCTTTGCTTTGGTTGTTTTCCTTGCTCATTTTGCACTAAGACACCTATAGTATTGTTTTGGTCTTTAGGGCTATGATCCAAGGCAAGGGCAATATGCAAATCTAAACACTTGAAGGGCTATGAAAATATAACCCTCTGTGAAACAGTCACACCTTACTTTCATAAAACACACTCTAGTATTAAAAATCTCATTAACACAGAGGGCTTCTGCTCACAAATTCATTGTTTCAAAAGGAAGAGCTTGCACCTCCGGAAGACGATAGTCTTTGTTGGTTTGACACACACCTTCCTTCTGATTTGTCAAACACCTCAGTGCCTTCCTGTAGTGCCAGTAGCATGATGTTCCTCTTTCACACAGTCACATGTGAACATAAAACTAGTGTTTTTCTCAAAATATGTGTCTATCCAAGCTGTTTTCAATCAGGGGATGTTCTTAACAGGGCAACAATGGTGGCCACCATTACCATCTTTCCTTTGTTATTGTAATACACATAATCTACAAAATTAAAATCCACCTTTTTTGGGAAATCTCTTGGTGAGTCAGAGATAAATGACAACTTTCCAGATTATATGCAGGATCTGGATCAGTTTTGTAAAGAAAAAGGCCAATTTATCCTTAATTCTAAGGATTAAGCATGTAGAAAGTCAATCATCCTTTTTATTTTCAATAATGCTAAAAAAATTTGTCTTCATTTAAGACAATTTCTGAAGTGTTCATTTTGTTGGAGTATGATTTATGTCTGCGTGGAACCCTTCAACGAGTATTAGTAGACCTGGAGGTTGGTAAGGCAGAGCTCCATGTTCAGAGGCGCACCACAACTCTGATGTGTTTGGTAGAAAGGGCAGGGCAGAATCTAGTCAAGGATGGTGAAAACATGGGGATAAGCCTTAACTCCAATTTCTCTCTACTTCAGTCAGTGAAATGAAGTCCTGAGCTACAGCTGGCTTGCAACCTCCCCTTCCCTCAGAAGACCAAACACATAATCTACTACTATACGTGGAATCCATCCAATCTGCTCTAGCACATGGCCCCACCATTCTGCCTGCATGCACCCAGCTCCGACCTCCCAGTTTGTATGGCAGCATGTAGTGGTTGAGCCTGCTCAGCCAGCTGGCTGGGGTGAATCAACAAGCTGGAATTGACAAAACATTTTTCCTGACATATTTAGAATATTTCACTGGGGAGAAATCTCTTGAGATTCAACATCTGATTCTTCAGACTGCCCTGGGAAATTAAAATAAAGGAGAATGAAACATTAAGTCATGCATATTCTGATTAAAAACAAACACAATGGGTCAGATTCCATCCTCGATTGCAGCCACACTGAAGTCTCTGCGGTTGCACGAGAGTAAGTGAGGACAGAGTTTGACCTGGTGCCTTGAAACAAAAATAATATAAATGATAGACAAACACAAACAACTGTAAAGCTGCAGCGTATTTAATCTGAAGAACCTTGAGAGAGAAAAAGATCTTATATCAAGGGGGACTTAATTCCTCAAAGATGAAGCAAGATAAAAAATAATTATCTGCAAAATATCAGTTTTGGCTGACAGAGTAAGGAGGATTTTTGTCATCTGACAGCTATGCATACTGTGTGGCAAATGATTAAATAAACAGATTGCTGCTCAAGCAAGTTGCTTTCAATTTGAGAAGCCAAAGCCACTAGAATAATCTCTACCCACTAAAAGAAAATCACTTGGTCACACTGTGACCACACAGAAGGCCCTGTTCATCATCGGAGTTTGCCTGCAAGACAACTTCTCTGAGAAAGAAGCATCCTCCATACCTGCTCAGTGCAGACAGCACTGTGCTGATGGAAGGCACCCAGACCTCTGCTGACTCCAGAGGGGATTTGTGTTGAAACAAGAGAAGACATTTTGTGCAAACTTTTGTCTTTCCATTAATTTCTCTTTCTTTCCTGAAGCTCTGACAGCAGTTGGATTTTAAAGATCCCACCTTCTGCATGCACAAAAGCTGTTTTAAAACTCTTCAGTAGCAATCCAGCCCAGAGAGGTATGCGATCACATGTGCTGATGCCGAGGTAGAAACCATAGAAACTACATGGAAGTTTCCCCATTCCTGTCTCACCTGTGACCTGAGTGGGCCCATCCTGAAGCTTCTGTGCAGTCTCTTGCCTGTTTACATTCATACCCATCTGTTAGCATGGCATTGCACCCACTCACCAGACAGTCCATCACGTTCACCAGAGCTGATGATAGATCTGAAATGGCAGCCTGCATGACTTTATAAAAGGCTGTGATTTAGTGCATGTCCGCACATGTAGTGTCTTCGGAGTTCTGTGTAGTATCATCTTATCTGCTTAATCTCACTGTCCAAGGGTTAGGATTTTTTGTTTTATTTTGTACTTTCTAAGCGCCTGCTCTGTCATCTGTGTACCACATTGCACTCCATATTCATCAAAGATATTTAGCACTCAACAGGGCTAGTGATCTAGGACTCTAAGATTTCTATCAAAACCTTAGCCGTTCTTAAAGCAAGATCTTGTATTTGCCTCATGCATAAAAAAATACATGTTTTTTTCAGAGCCTGCCAGCTCAGAAAGTGCAGCTGATAACTGTTTTTCTTTTTTAGTTTGGAGCCTTGTTTCTTCCCTACTAACAGCTTTCAGGACTGTACTTTAGTGACGAGAGTGGATCCAGTCTATAGTAAATGAGAGAAAAGTTCAGCTGCAATGAAACCCCTCTAAAGACTCTCTGTGTACAAGAAAAAGAGAATCTGACAGCTCTGCAGTGAGGGAAAGGAAGTTATATGTTTGGTCTTCGAATATTTGCTTTTGTTTCAGTGTGACTCTGTGCAACCTTAGCCTTTGGCATATTTTCATCATCACCAAAATATACAGTTTCAGAAGGAAACTGAAATGTTTGCCCTGGATTATTTTACCTGTGCCATTAGACAGTTTCTGAGATCAGGGCCTCACTGTTCACTGAGTGTACACATGGTAGGAGGTAATCCCAACTGTGAGGTACTTACCATTAAATAAAAGAGAAAAAGGATGAGACACAGATAAAAAATGACACTCTCAGGGTCATGGAGCAAGGCACTGAATGCACTTCCGCTGCTTTCTTACCCTGTTCCTTACATTGCAGTTTCACACAACTATTCCAACAGGAGCAAAGCTGATCTGAAAGAGCTCACCAGGAAGAAGTAAGATTCCCATCGATTTCAGCTGCTTTAGGGTTCTATCCTGAGGTGAACCATCCTACAGCTCACATTTAATTTTCTCTCATCTGATACTGCCTGTGACAAGCAGCTGCATTCAAAGCAAAAACTTCAAGCCTTGTGATACTGCCCCTTTCCTCACCAGCCAGAAGGGAGATGTGTAAACTGCAGAGGACAGATGTGCCTTTCCAGAGCTGCAGCCAAACTCACGATGGCTCTAGGGACCATCAGCAGAGGTCAGACCTCTTCTTTGCCAAACCATAATGCAGCTGGTGGCACAGAGTCAATATCTGGCCCCAAGAATGCTACACAAATAACACATGAGCTTTAAACTGTGGGCTTCATACACTTCATGCATGCAAGAATTTGGAGAATAATGGAGGATAATTAGCAATGTTTTCATTGTTCCATGAGGAGGGGTGGGGAGGTGGCTCCAAGAGCCTTTCAAAAGCTGTTCTTAGGGGTGCCTTCTCAATGCCAGTCACTTGGTCAGATCTCCATGAAAGAGCCCACATAAGTATAGTTACTGCTTTTATGTCAGCCCTGCACTGAAAAGTCTAGTTCAGAGACAAGAAAAGGAAAGGCAGTAAAACACAAAGCATCCTGTTAAAGGAACTCTATTGTATGGATGAAGCACCAAAACTTCTATTAAGTAAACTCTGTTCTATGTTTTAAAAAAGAAGAAAAAAGCTATATCGCTTCTGAAACAGTTGCTGTGCTGTTCAAATATCCCATCTTCACACTGTAATGATAGGATTCCCTCATCCCTCATATCTCTCTCATCTTCTTGGCTGGGGAACATGCTCACCACTAGCCCAAGACTTTCTGTGAAAGCAGCATATACATATTCAGTTATTCTCATACCTTGCCCACCTTGTAGATGTAGATGTGAACAAGAGCAGCAGAATCAAGGCCAGAATATCCTGCCTGTTCATAAGTATGGATAAGAGGCAGAAAACATTATTCGTGTTTAAATCAAAAGAAGTCTGGTAGGTTTGATGTCAGGAAAAGCAGACCTACTGGTGTCCCTTTAAAGTAAAGGAAAAGAGGAATAGCCAGATTTGGTCTGTGTGATTATGATCAGGTTTTTTATGATCCTGAAAGCTGATGGAATGTCTCTGCATGACAGCCTCAAGTGCCAAATCTAGACACTAATAATGGGATGGATAATTTGAGAATTACTGTTCGATAGACAAATATAAATAATCTGTCAAGTAAATGTTAAGATTACCTCCAGAAGAGGCATCTAGGCTTCTCAGACTGGCTGAAGGCACATTTGTTCTCCTTACCATTAGTCCCTCATCAGTCTTTCATAAGACACAAGCAGGCACCAAGCTGACTGAAGAGTCCTCACAGCCTGTACAAGCCCCAGGTTTCTCAGTCCTTGAAAGCTGTGCCATAGCTCTGTGGTGAAGTTTTAAACATCAGTTCTCAAAGCTGACCTAATCTCAGCAGCAGGGCCCACTCAAAGTGGCTTACAACCTGGCTGAGTGAATTTTCCCCAATAATATACCTTTGTTTTGAGCTGCCCATCAGAGAAAAAAACCTAGGATGTCACCCCATGTGCTGCCATCACACTCCAAATTATAAAGAATGCTGTTTAAAATGGTGTAGTAAATTTCTAACTTGGGTTTTTGGGGTTTTTTTTCTGCATAGATCACAGAAGAACTAGGCATAAGAACCAGGTAACTTGCCCTTTGGCAGTAGCAGAAATGTTAGGTGGGACAGAGCAAGTCAACCTCCTATTGACTTGCAACACATTACAGGTCTCCAGTAAAGCCCAAACTCAGAAATAACTTCTTGGCAGTACTAGAGCTCTCCCCCAATTTACCCTGGTGTAGAAGACAAAATGCACCATTTTCTGACAAAATGCGCTCTTATAATCAGAACTGATGACTATGCAGACAGCAAACATGAAACCACAACCCCAACAGCATAGTCTTTGTGTGTGCACCAATAAGCAGGAACAGCTGGGAGGATGCTGCAATCTGAAAATGCAGCGAGTGTGTGTGTGTGCGCGTGCGCGCGCATGCACATGGATGTGCATATATCTATACTTATCTGTATCTCATCATAACTGATTTATCATAGATAGCATGATACATTTTACTCCAAAGTTCTACAAATAGAGCTCTCCTTTGATCATGAAGGGGAACAGTGACAGCCCATGATCCCAGAACCATATTCTCTGTTAGATGGGGTGATATGAGTATCTCCTGTAGGCATGAAAATGTGTCTGAGAAAATCACATTAATGCTAGGGTTAATTAGAATTAGAGTAATGCATAAAGATGGGGTTTAGGCTGTAAAAATACATGTTCAGATAGTAAAAAATTCTTCACCAAATTTTCCTGTTGAACGCTGTGCTCATTAACTTACTGGCTTCAGAGGCTATACAAATGTTGCCTGTTGAAATTGAGCTAGACCCTGTTTGTTTATTAAAGCTGATGGTAAGAGTGACAAGTTATTGGTATGACATCAAAAATAATGAAGTTTGCTGTCCTACAGATCTAGATCACATTTAGCTGGGACACTTACAAGATTTCTTTTCTCTGTAGGGACACCTATCTTCACAAAACTTCCAGGAATTAAATCTTTCTCTTAAAGATCCCTACTTCTCTCTGAATCTTGGTAGAAATGGGAATTATTAGGAACAAGAGAGAAAAACACATATATATTATGGCCATAAGAAGTTCCCTTCTACAAGATACAAGGCTAAAATGGTTCACTGAAACTTGCTGAGTAATGTAGTTTTATTGTCATTACTTGTCCAAGGACCAAAAAACCAAACAATCTTTAAGTGATCATTTTCCATCTGCCTGTTCCTGATTTTCCATCAAAACATATCAGGGGGATGAGGAGCTTCTCAGCTGATGCCCCAAGACTGAAGAAAGCCTATTTCTCTATCATGGGTACTATCTCCTCTGGTTCAGCTTTTGTATGTAGTGCTCATCCCTCTCTTTGGACATGGCAACAAATGGTAACAAGCTTCCTCTTGCCAGTGAGTGGAGAGCAGCTGCTGATAAAGGGGATCGTATGCTGGGAAGGGAATGTGTTTTTAAGTAATCTGGGCAATGACAGGCTTGAGGGCTCTGCAGCTTGTAAGCAGCATGGACACTCACTGACCTTGCTTTCTTTGCCTCATTTCACCTGATAAATGAGTGTGGTGCACTGGGAGTTCAGGTCTCCCCGCCCACGGCGGTGCAAATCACTTCAGTGAAGGAATAATTGAGTAAGTGAGAGGATTTGCTCAGAGACCTTTCACATGGTTGCAGTCACAGAGGGCAATCACTTCCCCAGTCTGTCTGGGCTCTGAAAGGTAAGCCAAATGGAGATCAATGCAGTCACTGACAGAATGACTAGGAATGAAAGGAGAAAACCCCACAACGAACAGGCAGACCTGCAGCTGAAGTCAGCCAGGCTATAGAGGCTGGACTCAGCCCCCTGCACGCTGGTCAAATGTGTGGTCACACACTGTCAGTGTTGTGTGAGTGTGTGTGGATACAGCTCCCATTCCTTTGTCCAGGAAATCAGAGGGACAAAAGCAGCGTCTTGCTGAACCTCTTGCACATGCACTGTACAGATGGCCAGCACATGTGTGATATGTGCGTCAGGCTTGCTGGGCATATGCAGATAACTCTGCATGGCATGCACAGGCAGGCCTGGATGCTTGGCTGCATCAGGAAGCATGAAGGAGTGGAGCAAGAGAGAGAGCCTGCAACTCTCCTACACAGCTCTGTAAATTAATGGTGCACTGTAATTATATCCGTCTGCTAAAGAACCCAGCCCTAAAGCATGTTTGCCACTTACTTACATACGTTTTTATAAAAGACCGATCAGCTGTTAACTACATATTTTCTCTAGAAACAACTTGAAATTGTATTAAGAGTACATGTATGTTGTCACAGTGGAGTGAATTGGATTGCCATGTGGGCAAGTTGGAGGTGCATGCTCCTGCTCACACTGCCTGGAGTGGAAATCCAAGGCTGATGCACACGCACACCAGTCATGCTCCTTGGCTGTGTGAGTATGAGTGGGCATTGCCCAAGGGCCTTTGCGTTGGGCAGCACTGACACAAAGCCTGTGCAGCACCCAGGGACCCAGAATTGAAGAAGTGTTGAGGTTCGCATGTTACTTGGACAAAAGCCCTCAGGTTCATTTTTCTTCTTTGAAGTTTTGAGCTGCAAGGGGGGTTAGGTTTTTTTTCAGGAAAAAGAGACAGTCTTGCATTCTATTGCATTCATTTGGGAAAGCTAATTTCAGTTTTTTACTAGATTCAAGGTGATGTGGAAATAAATCATGAAATGCCGCTCGGGATCCTAGCTGAACAGTTCAGGTTTCAGTACAGTAAGAGACAGTTCAACATGAAACCAAAACAAATGGTAAACCTTGAAACTTGCATAAAATGGAATTGTCATCATCCAGTCAGTTTTTGTTCTAAGCACCTTGGCTCCTAGTGAAGGCAATAAGAAATGAAGGTGCTGAACTATTACAGGATTCGGCCTATAACAGTGCAGGACACATTCAGCATAGGCTGCTGGTTATGGCTATTCTTCATGACAGTCATTCGTTATATTCAAATGTAACCTACACATGTGCCAGAAACTTTGAGAGAATAATCCTTGGAGAAATGGGCTCAGGACCAAATCTTTACATTAATGATAATCCTTTAGAATAAAATATTGTTTGTTTCAGACCATAAGAACATGTGAGCCTCTCCTTGGCTCTCACCTTTTAAAGAAAGAGATGAAATTTAAGTTTCATTAATATTAGTGCAAGTAATTCAATACTATAACAACAGCAAGCCTATACTGTTGCACCTAGTGAAAATTCATGAGGAGAGAGTAACATGTCCAGACACAGCTTTTATTAAGGATCTGATTCTTCTCACACATTTATGCAAGTTAACTTTTAATCATTTGATAGATCCAAAGAAATCAATAACTCTATTCACAAAGCAGAATGGATTTGCATGCATAATATTATGCACTTGCAGACGACAAGGGATAATTTTATGTGTATGCTAATCTGTTGTATTTATGCATACCTGTGGCTTGAAAATTTCTCCAGTTATTTGTCATTTCTCAGTATGTCACCTTCTTTCTGGTAAACACTGTAATCTCAAATATAAAGTCATAAAGAGAAGGGTAGTTCAAGACTGGAAAACAAATACAGGTCTCAAATTGTCAAAACTGTCAATAGTTCCAGAGTGGTTCATCTTAAAAAATGCCAGATAAGTGTCATGACATGTAGTAAGCAGTTGATATGGTAAAATAATTATTTTACTGGTTTATTAGCATTGCCTTAAAAGAAACAGTTTGCAGTGGCTAAAAAAAATTAATGCACTTGACCTCATTGATGAAAATAAAATCAACATCATGAAATGTTATGAATAATGTGGCTGTTGTGCAGATTGCTATGCTGGTTCTGTGTGGGAACAGGCTGGATAGTGGGAAGAACATCTGACTGTACAAATCCTGCCTTCGACCCAGTGTCATGCTGCTACTCCTCTCAGCCTGGCTGGTGGACAGCCTCAAGCTGCAGCTTCTCTGCCCCAGCTGCTGCCCGGTGTACTGCACAAGGCAATTACTCGGGTTAAACCTGGGTTCGGGTTCAGTAGAACCAGAGTTCTGTAAAAATGTTGCCTGCATCACTTCTGTGAAGCATATTGAGAAACTTATGTGAGGGCTTCTGCCTTAGGTGAGCTAATTAATAGAGTCACTGCCTTCAGATCTAGGGTGCAAATCCCTTGCAGTTTTCTTGCTTGTTTGGCTGTTTGCATGTCCAGGATGCTGGGCTGTGGGTTTCTGGGCAGACCAGCTAACTGGGACCCCAAGCAGGCTGGCTCCTTGCTGACTCTGTTCAGCTTGAAATCTTTCCTCCCCTCACTGTGCCTCACACCCAAAAATCTTGAGATGTTTCTTAGAAGACTCAATCCTTTTCTTATACAGGCCTGTTCTTTCACATGTAGGCAGTTATAATAGTTTCTACCAAATGTTACTCCAGTCTCTCATATTAACATCATGCTTCTTCCACACTGCTATTTCTGCTGCTAAACTAATTTGCATTAGTTTATTTTTCTTTGTGCATTGTAAAAACAGAAAAAAGAAGTTAGAAAGAAGGCGGTTTTGTGGGTTTGGGGTTTTTTTCCTTTTCTGTAGATTAAGATGCTAGGTTGGTAGCATCCTGTTTGGTAGTCCTTATGGAGGACATGTGTTCACCTTCACCCGGGTAGGAATATTCAGTAGTAACTTGTCTGTATAAAAATTAAATAAATATATTTAACAGCAATCTTTACCGGTCCTCTGTCTTGTTATTATCAGTTAGTATGCTCCAGGCATCACAGAACACATGAATATTAAAGAGCAATTGCTAACATTTTGATGTTTTGTCAGCACTTTGTGTCAAAACATCTTCCTACTGAGATGCAGCGTGATGACACTGTGTCAAAACAGAATATCATCACCCTGTGCTAAAATGCTGCAATGTGATGACATATAGATCGACATGCTCCAAGAGCTATTTGTACCACAAAGTCAAACCTTTCTTAAACTGGTGGTGGCACCTGGCTGGAGAGCAAATCTGTGAGGTAAAGATGTAGCATATAAACAGTATGTAAGAAAGACAGAAAAGATGTTTTAGCAGATCACAAAAGCCAGTACAAAAATTAAGGAGACAAGATCTTTAGCACTGCATACTAGGCATTAAAAATACCCATAATTAATTGAAGCCCAGTTTAAAACCACTTGTTTCAACAGAATCCCCGCTTATCATTACTGATTATTCCCTGGATAGTCCCACTGAATTCTGGCAAAACTGATTTTTAAATTTTAATTTTTAAAATAAAAAGTTATTTTTGAAAGGGAAAGCAAATTCATGAGAATCTTTTATTTTCATTTCTTTTCTTTGTACCATCTTATATTCCCCTCTAATAACTGAAACAAACTGGCTTCAATGCCCCAAATTTTTTGAAGATAGCATTAGGGGAGAATAGGATATCAAAATCTGTAAAACAAAACTTCTGACTGAAAAACCTGAAAATCTTCAGTTTTCAGAAGTGTATTGTGAAGTAAGAAGTTATGAACTTCTATGTGCTGTTGAACACCAAACTAAAATATTTTGAGAGGTGTTGTGAAAAAACAAACTAAAATATTGTAAGATCATTTGAGGGACTGGAAATTTTTTCCACTTTAAAATATTTGTGTGTCCTATTAATTGTCAGTAAAAATACTTGTGAAGTTCTGACTGATGAAAATAAAGAGATATAGGTCTATCCTTTCTCAGGAGCTCAGTATTTTCTACTTTTATCTTTCAGAGAATTATTGATCATCCTAGATAATACAGAGACTGTGAATTCAGAAAATGAATACAGCATGTAGTCTTAAAGGCTTCTGTTAGGACCAAGTCGTGTGAATTTTACATGCCTATGATTCTACTGGTTCTAAAGAAACTGCTCCAAGCACGTACCAGACCAGTGTGACCAGAACAAATCCTTTAACTTCCAGTGCTGCACTTCCAACTCCTAGTTAGGTCAGCAGGAATTGCAGCTGCTGTGGCTCTCTTAGGACCGGGCCCCCTTTTCCTCACACAAAGAATTTTGCTGAAACAACAACAAAGAAGTTTTGAGATTTAGTAATCAACATATGTCGTACCATTTCAACATCGTTTTTGTGCATCCATTTCGAAGGCAGCCTAGCTGTTCAGCCAGTGATGCAGCTGGCCCTTTTCCAACCTAAACAGCATGACCTTTTCAGCTTTACCATTCTTGCAGGCTCTCACAGATTTGGAGGTAATGTGCAATCAGGTACATGAGACCATATTACAGATTGGCAAATTTCTCCCTCTGGAAAATGAAAATATTATAGTCATAGGACATTATAATTATTTTCAATGTGGTCAAATTTAAGGAGTGAATTAATCCCCAGTGTAATTCTATTGATTTGAATAGAGTTATAGAGGAACAAATGTGGTCTCAGAGAATTACATCCATAAATATAGTAAGTTACGGAGTTGCTCTTTCTGTATATTAAATCCTGATCCTAAATTCTGCTCTCAGTTACATGTTTTACTTCGGAGCTACTCTACCACCGCTAAATGAATTACTTTTAATGAAATACCTGTGTAAATAAGACAAAAAATCTAGTTCTATAATTAGAGCTGTGTTCCTAGAAGAGAAGGTTGTATGCCCCACATCCCACACAATTGCCATGCTTTAATTCCCTGACAAGTACTCTATGGCCACATCTAGAGAGTGGGGCTTTGCAGCAGTCTGATTGCCACTTTGGCGGGCGGGAGGGAGGAAAGGATGGAAATGTCCATGGTCCCATGGAGATGCTCTAAATTTGGATGCACTCCCAGGTCCCACAGTACAGATATAACCAAACATACAAGTCTTGCCCTCCCACTTATTTGATACCTCTGTTCAATGGGAGTACCTTATTTGGTTTTTAGTCTTAACGGAAGCCTCAGTTATTGGACAGCTTTGGTCTGCATGAGTCATTTTTGTAAGAAGTGTTTGGAAATTTAGGCTGTTCTCTTAAACTCATGACATCGTAGTTAATTATGGTAGAAATGCAAATGGCCATTGAGAAAAGACTAGTCCTGGAGTGTAGTTAACCTTTAGCAACCTATTCATGCACAAATTCTGAGTATTGTGAAAGAAATCCATCCTCAAGATGCCCACCAACTTTTTTCTTTCATGGAATTATTATATTGTTTTCCAAAAGGGGTTTCATTGGGACCATTGTTTTAACTTGAAGAAATCTCCCTCTTCAAGCACCTCTGCAAGCAGGAAATGAAACCTCCTGTGAGAAATTACCTGGTAGGGCGTTACTGGAAACAGATGATACCCAAGAGGCCCTGGACACATCTCTGTGTGAGCAAAGGCTTCTTTGCTGCTGTCTCATTCAGGAACCAGCAGGGAAGCCTTCACACCTTGCCTTCACGTGTTGCCACCATGTCTTTCTACCTCCTTTTCCTCCATATACATGTCCAGTGTCTCTGCAAACTAACCTGAATATTAGGTAGTGGTAAGCTTCAAGCAGAGAGAAAGAGTAGGAGAGATTTATTGGTTAGAATTGATGGCAGAAGGAGAGAAAAAAAGAAAGAAGGACTAATGAGGAAAGACCTGTATGAGAAAAAGCTATGTAACAGTATTCCCAGTGATTTTTAGGGATAGGGTAGAGCACACTATTGGGTGCCATATAAATGAAGCAAGGTAGATAATAATCATCTATCTCCTTGTCCCTTGGTTCAAATAAAGTTATTAAGAAGCTGATTACTCTTTTGCACATTTGGGAGAGCCTCACATTAAGTGGTTTAGGGAAGCAGAGATTTTAGTGAGTTATTTTATATGCTGTAAGTTTTCACATCACTCAGTACTGATTTTCCTGTCTCCTGTGTGTTCACTCATTGTGGGGGAGAACATAAATTAAGTGCATGCCCATAGCTGCCCTGTCCCATGGTGAAAGTTTGTAAACTAAGCAACGTGTTGGTTTTTTTCTGTGCACATTATTCTTTTTCTGGGGGGAGAAGCTGAGCAACAAAACATGCAGCTTCTCACTTTCCTCTAAGATCTGGAGATCGCTTTTTAAGCATCTGTAAAGCTGTGGAAACAGTTCATCTACTTGTAAATATGTGGCTTGACAGGAGGCCTGTGAACTGGATCAGACAATTCACTCCAGGCAATTCTCAGACATCCTCTACTTTGTGTGCTGAGGAGCTGAACATGGACTGAGGGAGATGAGAATGGCATTATAGGAAACAGATGATGTCCAAGAGGTCTCAGACATGTCCTCATGTGAGAACTTGCCCTGACACCTGTCGACATACTTCCAAAGGGAAGCTGAGGCTGTTCTGTGAAGGAGCATCATTGACTGTACCAATGCCCAGGCCTGTAGTGATACCCAAAACCAAGCATCTGGCACCCAAAATTAAAATACTGGTGTCTCATTACCCTCTTTGTAAAGATGAATGACTGACAGTGGGGTTCTCAGTTTGCTGCCTTCCTTGGCAATAGAGTGAATTCTCGTCCTTGTAAATTCTGGAACTCTTTGTCTCACCTTACATCTCCTCTCTGCAAACATATTTCTAAAGGCTACGATTTAAAGAAGAATCTTCTGATACTCAAGAACATAGAAAATATAGAAACACATCACCTGCGGAAGCAGAGAACACAGCTTATAAATGATAAGCACCAGTACAATTGGTCAGGGAAGGGTATTGATAAAAATAAAGTAATTTTTGGTGGGATTCATCTAACCTGAGATATCTGAAAATGAGATACTGCAGCTACATTAGTTGCTTAGATTATTAACATCTCCAGCAGACTTTTTTTGTTGTTCACAGTATGCATACTATACGCACATAGTGTGCTTGTTTCTGTCCATGTTTGCGCAAGTGTCTGCATACACACAAGGAAACCCCAACACACAGATATCTGCCCTGTCCGCTGCGGCCCTAGCCAAGTCCATCTGCTCTAGATTTCTTCTAAAGTTTGGCCAAGTTTCACCCCACAGGTGGACAGTAGCAGATTACTCTTCAATTTCTCCTTGGATTTCTCATTGCTTTTCATCATCACTTTCCAAAAAAAGATGTTGTTATTGTATGCCTATTAGCTTTTTGTGGGAAGTACCTGAATTAAATCTTTACTATATTCTTCCATTGATTTTGCTATGACCTGCAATTTGTCAAATCATTTTTTCCTCTGCTATAAGCACAAAGCAGCATGAGATCTCCAGAAAGGGCAGATTCCTTCCAGACAACATTTCTGCTGAAGGGCTTGTTATTCAGGAGGAGGACCTTACTGTGGGTCTAGTGAACAACAGGCTATATAATCACTGAAAATTTACATTCCTGCTTCTGCCTTTTCTTCAGCATTTGGGGAATATTCTGCAAACTGCTAGAAGGGAGGAGGTACTTTTAAATCACATCCATTTTAACAATTTAGAACATTTTAATCCCAGCCACTGGCCTTGCCAGAACACTGATCTGATCACTCCAGAGCATTAGCAAATCATATATGCAGAGATGACTTTTGCAACATGAGATCATCCATAATACTTAACTTCCCACCACCAGCACAAACACACAAATGCAAGCAGGCAAATGCATGCCCACATTTTTGTATGCTATATGTATTTTCATACTTTTTAAATAACAACATGAGGAAGATTTCAGGGAATAGAGAAGCAACTAGTCTGGATAAACCATCAAGGCATAACTCACAGATTGTGGATTAGGATGTATATTCTACCAAAATGACTGCTGCTTTGATGGCTGAAATATTTTGCTGCTGGTTTGGGAGAGAGCAAGAAAGTAGTGGCAGAGGGTGCTCATTTGAATAATGCCCTAAATCAGTCCCATATGTTGACCCTGTGACCAATCCTTGCTGGCAAAAAAATCAAAACAAATCAGTGGTATTTTTCAAATGGCTTCCAAGTAAGAGTCTGCATTCACCTAGGACAGGGTACACACACACAGAGCACTTTGCACCTGCATAAATAAGACATTGTCCTTTATTGATAGCAAGGAAAAAAACCTCTGTTTTGATTCATGCGTAGAAAAATAATTGTGTATAGAATGAATACAGCTTGACCAAAGTATTAGACATGGTTGTACGGATACCCTTCTATTTTTCTACCTCTAACAAACACAGCATTATATACATCTGCAATTTTATTCCATGCATGCTTTGGAGGGAATTGAGAAAGACTGGCATTTAGCCACCACCTTTGCTGAAAACTCATGTCCCACCTAAGATGAACTAAAATACATTGAAGTTCAATGCGCAATGGCTGAATAGGAACTGAGCAAGCTTGAAAATTGGTAATTTATTCATAGATGTTTCTATGTGTAAAGATGGTGCCAGTTCAAGGTTCCTCAGGTAACACAGCAAGAACACAGTTTCTCTTGGCCAAGGCCAAGGCCAAGAAACTTCTGCCAAGGAAAATAAAGTGAGGTATGGAGAAAAGACCAATGTGGTGAGGAATCAGGAAAGACTCCTCAAGAGCTGAGCTTGCTGCTTCTGGTACATGGGGAGACCACAGTCAGTAGGAGTAGAGAACATGGCTGCTGGGAGAGGCTGCCACCACACAGACTGCTGCCCCTCTTTTAGCAGCAGCTTCTAACATGTTTTTAAAGCTTTGTCATGGGTGAAGTAGGCTTGGCTACAGCTTGTTTATCTTTCCTGGGAGTCCCAGGAAAGAGCACAGCTTCTGCTTCAACTAATAGGTGTGATAAACCAACAGACAGCCTTTCTGAATCAATAGTTTACCATATGCTATATAGTACTATAAATATTTTATCCAAGAGATGCTCCTGTACATATCCTAAACTGGGACAAATGCCGGCTGGATATGCCTGTCTTCTTCACTGAATGTAGAAGTGACCAAGACAAGTAATTTAGACTAGAGACATAACTAAGAATATTAATCCCTTCATTGTTTCCTAAGAGAGTGGGTCATATGCATGCAGTCCTTCTCTCCATTTGTTTGTATATGTGTCTGTTATTTCTCCTGACGGTTATTGGTTAACTCCAACCAAATTTGACAGAAGGACAGAAGATTCAAATAAAATTACACTTCTACAAACTTTGTGGAGTCAGTGGCTTGGTAATGGAGGCTAGCCCAGTTTAAGCACTAAACAAAAAACTGCAGTGTGAGAGTAATAATTATCTACTTGGTTTGGTCTGCCAGCTGGCCAGTCGGGACATATGCATTGACTGGCGAGTCAGCATTGGAACTGATACAGCTCATACTTCAGCTTCTCTAACTAGAAACCAGTAGACAGAGAGGCATGGGAAAATAGGTGGCATGGAAGAAAACTGCATATATTGTAGAAGTATGATGTCATAAGTAATCTCAGGTTACTGTGGTGAAAACGCACAGAAAAACATACCGCATAAATGCATACAGCCTCATTAATTGTCCATCACAGAGAAACTTCTGTGAACTTGCACATGAATACTGTGCACATTAATACTGTGGCACATAAATGACACATTTTAATCATATATATTCTATTATATATTGCATATATATATACACTCTTGTATTCTATATATACACACTATATATGTATGTGCATGTATACATATAGTGCATATATACATTCTACATATATTTTATATATACACACAATGTGTTATAGTATATATCATATACTGTATAAACTACAATGTAGTAATGCACTACATAACATATGTTGTACTATATGCTACTATAATAATCTATATATATAATATAGGGACCCATGATACTGATCTCTGTTCCTTCAATAAAATTGATAACCGTTTCCTAGAGTTCAAATCAATGAAAGAGGGGGAGGGGAATGAATGTTTCAAAAATATTTGTCCCTTTTTACGCCTAATGCAGGCAGTAGCTGATAGAAAAGTAAAGAGACTGTGAGGAAGAGAAGAGAAACATACCTATCTCAACAGCAGATATGGATTGAACATGTTTACAATGATCGCTAAATCTAGTCAAGAGGGTGATTCTACATGGGATTTTCAAGTACTTCTATCATTTTGTCCAGCTTTCCTCAGATGGAGGGCAATGATGCTGATGACCTCAGTGAGAGCAGAAGCAAGTCAGGACTCAGCGCTCTGGAAAAATACAACTTTTGGATGCATTTTCTCAGGTGCAGAGGGCCAGCATAGCTGCCTCAAAGCTGGGCATGGGATGTGCACCTGGCAGCTGCTGAGAGCACAAGAGAAAGCAAAGAAGGAACTGTTATATTTGAAATTTTGTTTCTGGGCACGATGGAATAAATATACATTTATCTCCTGGCATTAAAGACTTTCTTTCCTTTCTGCTGGAAACTCCTGCTCTGTAGAATGAGAGATGTTTCCCTATGACTACACTGCAAAAATTCTGCTCGCTCATATAGCTGTGCTCTCCTAGGTGAAGTGGCTCTTTAATCTTACCCTCAGGACTGTCTCTGCTGCAGTGTGAGTCGGATTGGGTCTGGCTGGTTATCAGCTGCTGACCGGAAGGCAGGGAGGAGAGGGTTTTTTAGAGTCTCAGTCTGCTGCCTGTGGCATGTCTATCCAGGAAAGAAGCCAGGAAGCATTTGAAGAAAAGTAATGAGTACGGTACTTGCTGGGTGGTCCAATAAGTTTGAGACTTTTCCTGCACCTTATTTCCACTATAATCATGTCGTGTTTGTTTTTTTCTTCAGCATAATAATCTTCTTTTCCAATTTAGGAATTGTCATGAAGATTCTTGCATCCTTTTTTCAGCCTCTGCCACTCTTCCCCAGACTTTCAGGAAGGGGAAAACAAAGGAACTGCTGATGGGACATTTTTGATGTGAGGATCTGAATTTTGAGTTTGCTTGAAATTCATAACCTGGATAAGATCTACTAAATTTCCCAGGCATCTGGGGAGAAAACAGCAGGTAGATGGAGGTATTTCTTTGTCCCTTTCTCCTACTTGGATAGTGTGATCTGTGTTGGCTGATTGATTATCTGGACCAGGGTTTCTATTGTTGATCTATTATGTTGTATGATAAAGTAAATGTTTCTTATGGCTATTTGGTGAGGAGAGACAATTAATTGGTTTATTTAATGAATAAATAATAGTCATTTAAAATATTACCAGCCACTTGGCTGGTGTGGGTTGTTAGTCCTAACAAGTGTCCTTTATTCCTCTGTGGAGGAATGTGGATATGTTCACGGGGCATTTTCCAGCAGCACGTTTGGACTCTGACAGAACTCCTCTCTCCTGCAGTTCTTGCTCCATTTTGTTGCTTCAGTGTCTCTGGGCTGATTGCAGCTGCAATCTTTTCTTTCTTTTTTTTTTTTTCCCCACAGAAAAAAGTTACACATAGCCATTTCACCCATGTTATAAACCTCTTAAGAATACAAATCTGCTTGCCTGGGGATGTTTTTTGGCTCGAGTTGTGGTGAGAGGAGTTGAAGTTCACAGCAAATGCTTCTGGCTTACTAACCTAACACCCTGTGGCACCCCTCTGATTTTTAAGATTTCAGTAAGATTAATTTGAAGGGGGAACATTTCATGAGCCTCTTTTAGTAAAGTCACTCATGTGACTCCCTTTTTTTCCCCTTTTGAACAAGAGCCAGCTCTTTTTTTTCCTTTGAGAGTAAAGATATATTATATCTGCACCCATCAACTGCTTCTGTTGATGTCCAGCAGAAGATGGGGTTAACAACATCTGGAGTATTATTCATTACTAAGTAATCTGTGAGCTGGTTTCCATTTCTTCTTGAGTCAGGAGGTCTGACAAAAGCAAATGGTCACAGTCCAGCCAGGCTGTTTTGCAACACTGAATGTAAAGTGCACTGCACTAGCATCAGATAAGATCCTATTGCTGATTTATTTGAACTATGCAAAGTTAGATTCTATGCAGCAATATAAGAAGTGACATTTATGTTGCATCAAACAATAGGACTAATTCTGTTCAGGAGGACAAGGGACTGTTCTGATCACAGGCAGGACCTGCTGAGCTGTTTGCTGTGAGAAATACCCAGTGCTGGGATCAGTCGCTGCAGGGAGGGCTCTGGATTTGGCCCAAGCTGTGAGGAGGGTGGTAAATTCGCCCCAGGGGCCTCAAAAGGAACAGGAGGCTTTTATATATGATGTACTTCTGCACCTCTACACTGACACTGATGTAGCTTCCATGGTGCAGTGACTCCCTGAACAACTGCAATGTGGTGCTTGCTCAGCCGTCAGCCCTTGCTGAGGGCCAGAGCACTACTACACTGTTGTTGTAGGGTTGCAGCAGTGCAACTGCTTTAGTGTGTGCTCAGGGTATTTCCCTGGTCTACAGAAGGATCAGAGTGAATTTGCAGCATCAGTGAAGCTGAGGACAAAATTTGCTTTGACTTCAGTAAGGTAGGATGTTTGTCCCTAAGTCCCTAAAATTAATCTCAGTAGTATCATTTAGAAGGAGTGAGAAGACACCCTCATAAGTGTAAACAACTCATCTCACAGCCAGCTACCTCACCAGCCTCATTAGTTTTTCCTATTATAATTTAATTTCTTCTAATTGAGAAATAAAAAAGATTTTTATCTCAGCAAACAGGAGTGAACCGTAAACCCCAACCCAAAAATGGGTTCTACAGGCACCACTCATCACTCTGGAAAATGTTAACCACCATGGCTTACTCATTCTCTCCCACTACCCTTCTGCTCTCCTCACAAGGTCATTTGGGTCTCCATAAGTTCCTCTCAGAGCAGAACCTGTGTTACACACTAGGTAGTAACACTAACACCTCCACCCACACCTCTTCCTTTGCTCTACTGCCTCAGTATCTGAAACATCTGAAAATAGGCATGGCATAAAAATAAACCAAAGATTTATTGTCCGCCCCTGAAAAGAAAAAGTAACATTGACAAACAAACACAAACTCTGGCACACTGCTGTTTTGTACAGGACATGAGAGTAATTAGTAGTTTAATATAATAGAGAAATTGCCAATACCCTTTTCTGGTCACAACCACAGCTGAACAAAACATTTGGGAAAATCAGTTAGCTGTTTTTTTGGTGTTTTGTTTGTTTTTTGCTTTTTGTTTTGGGTTTATTTGGGGGTTTTGGTGATGGGGTTCTTTTGTTTGTGGTTTGTTTTGTTTTGTTTTTTCAGAAGATCAATAGCACGACTAAATCATATTAGGAAAAAATGCATTACAATTTTTCTATAGGAGTGAAAAGTTCACATCAGGAGGCAAGTTACACAGCACCAGAACAGCAAGAAATATATCTTGTCTTCCAATTTTGCTGAATGGTTTGGGTCTACTTTTCACTCTACATCTTCTGCAGCTTTCCTCAGTCCAGCTTCACTGGGATGGTGCAGGGAGATTTCAATCTTCCTTTGGGAAAGGGACATTAAGCAAGATATAACACAAAACCGGTCTCTTGGGACTCAGGTAAATTGAAACTGTGAATCAAATAATTTCTTTGTAATCAACACAGATTATTTAACTTCATGTAAGTAGGACACTGTCTTTTTCTGCTTCATCTCCATTCCGTCTCACACCATCCCACTGAACATTATCTAGGCTGAGAAGGGAACTGAGACTTTGCAAGGCAAATCCATGGGTAGACAGTTTTCACTCACTTTTCTTCCCCCACATAACAAAAGACAACAGACCTGAGAGTTGCAGTCACACTCTTATGTTACTGCCCTTGTTCAGCCTATTTGAGGATGTGTGAAGCTTGTCCACTTATCATAACACCTTCTCAGTGCCAGCTCTCACTTTTCTTCAGGATTGACAAAATTAAAGCCAGTAATGTCTTTACCTGGGGCTGATCCAAAGCCTGGGGATCCCTCCCCTGCCTGCAGCTGGCTCCAACCAGACTTCTGGCCACCACTGGTCAGGTGGACTCCCAGGAGCTGTGCCAGTGGCTTCCGAGGGAGTGGCTGCTAGATTTTGCATACAGGTTTTTCCCCAAAATATCTTTGCCACTTGCTCTGAGATGTAGTATTCAGATATCTTCTTTACCAATGGTGCTGCCTACTATAGTGATAACATAGACCTACCTCTTCTACAGTATTTTGCAAGCAAAGCCACAGCAGGTGTGGAATGAGAAGACTGCATGGCATCAGCATGCTCCCAGGTGATGCCAGGCAAAGGCTGCCACATCTGAGGCCACAAACATCTCCTCTGGCATTGCTGCTGCTCAAGGAGAGGGATGACAGGCCAACATGAACAGTGTGAACATAGGGGGATGTCTGCGGCCATTGAAAGTGAGAAGGCAGACATTAAGATGGGTCCAGATTTACAGCTCTAGAGATCAGCAATTATTCTAATTCTAGAAAATAAGGCAGTGTAATCACTTTCCCAGGTTTTCTGAGCAACCCAAAAGCACATCTGAGGCCATAACTCCTGTCTTTCAGTTCCCAAGAGAGCATTCATTTTTCTGGGCAGCACCTATGACACTATGTCTTGTGTCCTGATAGGAAAATGCTCTTTTATTCGAATATTATTGTTTATGAAAGGAAATTCAAAGCACAGGTCTCAGAATTATATGATTGTATAATTTAGTAGGACCTTCATTCAAGCAGGTATTTTGTTGTAGGGGGGGCAAAGTGCCGTTTTAAGATGTCCATCACATAATATGGGCTTTATCTTCACTGGTCTGTGCTGTAGGCTTTAAACTGCAGTTAGACAAGAAATGTCTTCAGTTAACACTGTGCTTCTGATAACAAGTCCTTGTGTAGGCATAATTTAAGAAGCAAAATACTGAGGCAGATTCTTTTTGGTGAAATCCCTTTGGCCAATGGAGCACTGCTGAAGATGGCAACAATGATTTCTACTCCAGCAACCAAGGCATCCAGAACCTGCTCTAAGCAGTCCTGGGAATAGAGACAAGCTTTCATTTTTCATCCTCAGGTTGAAGTTTTCTTGCTACAGGAAAGGTCTGGTAGAGCTCACCAAAGAGACTTAGTATTTATTAGTCTGAACACTGTCACCAACCTCCACCTTCTTCTACTGCTTCTGGATCTGAAATCCCTGCAATGCAGGTCCCTAGTTGCCATTTGTGGGCCAAAAACGTCAACATTGCCATTTACTTCAATCACCAAATGTTTATTTCATATTTGAAGGACTTCCATGAAGGACAAAGGAGGACTGCATTTCTTAATGCAATAAAATCACGTTTCTCTAGAAAGTACTTGTGTGGACTTTCCTGCCCTTTCTGTGTTACATAATCTACTATATATATTTGCTGGGAGAAAAAGCAAGAGAGAGGAAGAGGTACACCAGGTGCTAGTAAATGAAGCATATAAATTCCCAGGACACTAGCTCTCCTTTTTTAATTACGTTGAGAAAAGAAGTGCAGTGTTTATGAAAGGGGATGCGTTGATGATAGAAGAGAACAATGATATTACTTTTCTGTGGGGTTTTTCCAGTACAAGAGACAGGTGTACTCGAATTCATTAATTTTGCTTCATTATTTGTTCCTTTTTTTTCATTTGGGCCTTTCAGTGAAGTTATGATCCGTGGCAAAGAGTAAGGGTTGTACCAATAAAAAGCCTTCTGTTTAAAAAGAACGAAAACTATGCCCCTATCTGTTACAAGGGAATACATGAGCACTAGCAAAGCATTCCCACTGTTGTTGTAAAAGATAAACAGTTTTTCCATAGGGCAATATAAATGCAGCCTAAGTTACATATAATTAGTCATAATTTCCCCAAAAAATTGTTTGTGAAATAAAAAACTCTAAAAAAACTCTAAAGCACAAGAAGAAAGTAAGAAATATTGCTGAAGTCTGAGATGCCAGGAAATGTGTTTCAAAAAATCAGATGTTTTTATAATGCATAGTGTTCTCTGCAAAAAAATAATCCCCACTGCTCATAAAAATGATGAAATGACACAGTTGCAGAGAGTTTGCACACCCTCTTCCTGCCTACTCATGATTGCATATTTAACCTCACCATTAAAAAATGTGAGAGAGTTAGAGGAATTTTTTCTTTCTGTTGCTGTTCAGGCAAACATGCTGTTTCCAAGATATATTTATATTATAGAGGTTAGTTCCAAAGTGCTCAATGTCCACAGCAGGGTTCAGATATTCAGAAGAGCAAACCACAGTTTCCACTACCTCAGTGGAAGGCAGTGGATACTCAACAGTCCTGGAAATCTCGCCAGTCAATTTAAATACCCAATTTAGGTATCTGAGTCTTGGTCCCAAGTCCTTTTGCAGAGCTCTCTTACCAGGTCAAACAAATTGAAAATAGAGCTTGCATCTTGAATCCTATGTGCAGTTCTTTTTCCCCATTTCCAAAATAAAAGAGTAGAAAGAGAAAAATATGTCAGAAATTACATCAATGTGAAAAAATAGGCAATGCCTTCTATAGAGTGAGACAGACTAGGAGTATCCATCTTGGAAAAGAGAAACATGAAGGGTGATAGAGAAACGAAATGTCATGAACAGTATGGAGAAGATGAACAATGAATGATTATTCAGTTTTTTTCACAGTCCAAGGACTAGCAAGTATCAGATTAGATAAATTCATGGGGAAAAAAAAAACTATCAAGAATTATTAAGAACAAAGGTGCAGCTTTTTATTTAAGAGGTCTTTAAACTACAGACTGCTAAAAACTGTGAAATATACTGGGGAAAAGATCATTGTAAGCTTATTCTGTTTTTCCTTAAGTCTCTGTGACTAGCTACTGTCAGAAATGTGGTAGTGGCCTTCATGGACTTTTGGCTGGACCTAGTGCAGCAGTTCTAGTTCTTTTAAATGGTTGGGCAATTCAAATAGCAGGGAACCAGACTCATGATGCAAGAGGTCACCTCATCTCTCTGCAGTTCATGGCTGAATAAATAGGCTACCAGTGAATAGGAGTTGAGAGGTAAAGTAACTTTTGTATTCAGCACTGGGAGAAAGATACTACAGCATCATATCCACTTCTGGTAACTGTAGTTTTAAGAGGGTGTCAAGAACTTGGAGAGAATATAAAAAAGAGCCACCAGAAGATTGAGATTAGGCTTTGCCAGTAAGAATTTGTCTGTTTACTTATCAAAGAGAGAAACAGAAGAATTTATCAACACTTTGGAAAAAAAGAAAAAAAAAAAGAAAAATTCGGTCACTCAAGGACTTTTTAATCTACTGAGGAAATAAAGAATAGCTGAAAATTAAGTCCACAAAAAAATCAGACTGGAAATAATGCAGACTGAGGTGTTTTTCATTGGTTTGGTTTGGTTTGGTTTAGATGGGGTTGTTTTTTTTTCCCCTCCCTAGACCTGAGAATGTTAAAGCATTAGAGAAAATTACAAAAGAAGTGGTGGATTTTCCATCTCTTCATACCTTCAGATAAAGACGGTTTTTCCAGTCAAGAATGTTACTGGATTTTATACAGGGTTAATAGGTTAAAAATAACATCACACACACAATTACAATATATAGAAAGATAGCCTGTTTCTTCTAATGGTCCTGACTAATGTTGTTAAATTGGTGACTGTAAAAAATCCCTCCTCCTGTGTGCATTCCCCTCAGTGCCTCCCTCCAGTCACATACAGTCCATGTCTCTTTACTTATCCTGAACAGCGAACAAACACTTTTAAACTCCAGGTTCTGTTTGATGGATTTGTGTAATCTTCATAAATGGCTTTCCATATGCATCTACCCTTGTTGATTGTTTCTGGAAGTGATGAACTTCCATAAGTTCATGATGAACTTTGCAGATTGCACAGGGCTGAAATGGATATCCACCCCTACCAGTTAGGATACATTATTCAAATCACTAAGCTGTGCTATTAAAATCTGTTGATATTTTAGTTTTCTGCCATTCCTGTAAGTTTGAACAATATGCAGGAGAACCAACCTTGTTTGGTCTATGGGGCCTGATGATAGAATTAACCAGTTGTCTGTGTACCTGCATCTCCTCCACTGGGGAAGCACCGACATGTAACTGCTTGAAATCCTGCTAGCTTCTTCAGTAAAATCAGTCAGAGCACCAGAAGTCAGAGTTCCTATTCTTTTCTTGTTTGGTATTAATAATTAAACATAACATTCAGCAGCATGGTCAAGCCAGGATGCAGCCCCACTGGCCTCTCTGTTACACAGACCTTGGGGTTACATGAGTAAGGTTAATTGTAAAATCATGGTAAAATATCAAGGGACCTCAAAAGATCATATAGTCAACTCTTCTACTCCATGTCAGAAACAAACTATACAAACTACATCATTCCTAGTAGATATTTGTCCGAAGACCTCAAGATAAAGGGTCTCTGGAATCTCCCCTTATTTACACCTTTGCCATGGATATTTATCTCGGAAATACCCTCTTCCATTCAGGAAGTAAAAAAAGACCCATTCCTTTCAGGACATTCAATCTGTTACTTTCTGGATCCTCTCCTGTAGGTCCACATCCTCCTTGGAGCAAAACTGTAGACTGGACTCCAGCAAAGGCCTTTCAAACCTGCATGGAATTGAAGGATCATATCGCATCACTTTTAGGCTCTACCCAAGTTTATGCCCCCCAGTGTGACATTCATATTTTTTTCAGCAAGCATGTTCAGCTTACAATTCTTTATAACTCCTTTTTTTTTTTTTTTTTTTTGCCTGTAGATCTGCTGTCTAGTCAATTGTTCCCCACTGTGGACTTGCTTTTCCACCTAAGTGTAGAAAAGTGGTACTCATGCTTCTTGTCTTCAATAGAATTATCCTATTTTAGACCATTTCTCCAGTTACTCTATATCCTTTTAAATTTTACTCCTGCCTCCAGCATATGTATGGTTTTTCTAATTATCATGTCATCTCCAAATGTAGTAACTCTGTCTTATCCACCATCCACCTTACAACAGCACTGAACAGAGCCTGGTCAGGACACAATCCCACGCAACCTCTCTTCATTCATTCTTCCCATGGGAGTGTGAAAAATTATGAGTATCTTGGAAGATTTATCTCAACAGCTTCCACATACTCTCAAGGCTATGTTTTCCTAGACCACTTGCTTGGTGCATAGCACAGTGTCTTATTACAGTCAAGATATATGTTTTTGTATCTACTGTTACTACACAGACCAGAAAGTTTATTACCATTCTGTGGAGGGAAATTAGATTGTTCTGCTCCTGATGAGTCTGTACAGTTTGTTACTCAACTCATCCTGCAAAAACATGTCTCCTCATTATTTCCAGTATTTCCTGGATACCTAAGTTAAACCAATTTATCTAATCCTTCCCTTCTTTTTTTAAAAATTAAGTATGATATTTTCTAGCCTTTCAGTACCTTGTGTGTCCTCCACTATTTCTTAAATATAACTGCTAATGCTTCTGAGATTTCTGCAGCCAGTTCCAAGCCTCCATCAGACTTGATGTTAATTTGATTAGCCCAGTGAATAATAACTGCTTGAGAGAAAAAAATGCATCTGTAGGCCCAGACCCTTGCTGTTTCCTGGGAGACCACTACCTTGCCTGAAAACAGTGGATCCTTCTACCATATCAGTAATTTCTTGGAAAGGGTCTCCAGCTCAGCAGCAACCTTTCCTTTTCTCCCATGAGGCTGAAATCTTGTGCCACTATGATCTAAACTGATGACAAAAATAACTGCAGGGTTCATGCTATCTGCATGGAAAGCATAACTCATGGGCCAAGCAGATCCCTGGGGTAGGTCTGTTGAAACAAGTGTAGTTAGACCTCCAAAGGACTGTAACCTTCTTTTTATAGTGCTATAGAGTTTCCTCTACAAGAGCTCAACACTTTCAAGGCTACAGTTCTGCAAAAATTTCATCTACCATTTTTACCTTTTATATCATGTTCACCTCAGAGTATTCATCTAAGGAAGAAACTCCATGCTGAATTCTTAAATTACTGGAAAAATAGATGACTTATGAAACTAGACATCTGCAGCTAGGTGTGTGGGTTAGATACAATTCTTGCAGAAAATGTTTTATTTAGTTAGGCCTTTTTGCTAAATTCTGGGAGGATAATTTTATTATTCTATTTATATCTGTCGGTATAGCCATAAGTAAAATTCTTATAAGCTTAGAGAAAAAGTGTGATACCTTTTAGTACTGGGCTTGTGCCAGGGAAAATGGAAGATGATTAATATAGATATACACATACACATAGGATATGTAAAAAATAATTAAATAAATAAATGAAGTCCAACAGAAGAGATGAGTTTCTAACATGAATACAGCTGACGGAAATAAAGACTAAAACCAGCTGCCCCATGAATGAACTACAAATCCTGCACCTTCATGGCAAATGCTTTTAATATGCATTCAATGAACAAGTTCCTGCACAACCGTGCTTTGTATAAGCAGCCCAAATCAGTGTGTGAGTTACATGGCTGGGGCATCCAACACATCACTGTGGAAAGTGGGCTTGTATTGCTAAAGAACTAGGAAAAGAGAGTTCTATTAGTTTTGTAACTGAAACATGAGGCTGGATAATCCTGGAAATAGGGGGAAAGATCACAGATGCAAGACTAGACATCAAGCATATGTTTTGTAGGAAACTTTTCAGGCAATTGGTAACAGCCTGGCAGTTAAAACCAAAGCTGCCAATAGGAAAACATAGACATTTGTGAATCTCAAAGCTATTTTATTTTTTTTATGATTCCAATTCTTTCAACAGTTTTGATTTGACGTTTTCCTAAGTAAAAGTTTATTTTCTGGACCCTAATGATTTTTCACTGTGAAATGTGAATTTATACTAAAAGTAATGGTTTGGCTCTGGTCAGAATGTATTTTGGGCTCTTCATACACAAAAATATTTGACTTTTCATTCTGATTTGGGGTGGGAAAATAGCATGCAGTATCATATAATCTAGCAGGACAAAAAAACTATTTTCTAGACAAATTTAGGAAATAGTGATGCATTCAGTACTCTGCTCTGTGACTGTTTTCCTATAAGATCTCTTAGAGTTAAAATAATACTTTGCAACTGAAAATATCTAAGGTAATTATGTGTAATATAAGTTTCCATCATATGAGAGATTTTGCAGGGAATTTTTCAAGTTATGTCCAAAATCCAGTCATTTTTGCTCAGAAGTAACAGAGCAAGTTAAAAGGCAGTATCTCTGATCATGAAAAAAAAAAAAAACAAACCAGATGTTTAACTAATCAATTGTTCAGACATGCAGAAAAATGAATACGTACAACACACTTTCAAGTAACAGGGAATCCTTGGTGAGTAAGTGACTGTAACAATACTATTTAGCTCATTGGAAAGAATGAATCACATATATCTAGTCTTCTGCCATTGTGAGAAAATGTAATTCTCTTTTCCATGTCATTTAAAAACAAGAATTAAAAGATCTCCTTAATGTAACAATGCTGAACAGAAGTCAAAAATATTTAGGCAGCTTTTATGGAGTAAGTGTCATGGCCCTGGCTGCTAGGCTAAGACGTGCTCATAAGGACCTTGCTCCTGAACAGAGAGAAGTTTTATCCATGCACCCACCCTTTTTATTGCATGATTTCCCTCTCCCAAAGGAATTTCTACCCCAAAAACATCTCCTAAATTCACATTATTGCCTTAAGGACTGGGTTGATTTTTGGGGGTGGCTATGCCAGAAAAGTGTGCGCCTCATGCACTCGCCACCTACTGCAATGAGGGATGGCGAGACACAAAATGGGCCAGAGTTCAGCTGGCATAAACCAATACCAGAAGTTTTTTAATCAGTGGATATCTACTGATTTATATCTGCTGTTCAAAAACTGAGGCAAAAATCCTACTTCTAGCTAGCTGATTTTTGGAAATGTTGTCTGGACCCAGCTCTGCAACCCAGATTTCTCTCTATTAACTTTACAGTATGAGGGGCGAAAGTGAGATAAAACAGTTAAATGTGAAGCTCATCGCAGTCCAACTCATTTGTAATTCTAAATGACATTTTCCTGTGGCCTTTTCAGTCCCTGTTGCAGTGTTTTACCAGCATTTTACAACAACTACAGGTGATACACGTGATATAATAATGAACATATTCTAGATTGCTTAAGAAAATATGGGACAAAGAAAGAAAAAGGTCTAAATAAGAAATCCAAAATCCGCAAAGACCAGTATTTGAAACACACAGGACTGTTAGAAGAGCCTGTGCAAGTGGCTGAGCTTAGTCATATCACGCAATGTCTGATTTCTACCCAGGCAGCACTGCTGAGCTGAGAAGGTTTTACAGTTCTTCCCATCCCTGTCAGCTTTCCTGCACATGCAGGGATAAACCCATGCCTGAGTGGTGACCACAGAGAGTCATCACTTTTGTTTTCTGTAGTCACTGAGACCCACATTCAGGTCTGACCGAGTCATGGGAGACTATGACCATAAGAAAGGGCAAGCACCCTTAAAATCCAGCTGACTTGGTGAACACAACAATACTAAGGGCAGGGGACTCTGGAATAGTGTTTGGCAAACAGCTTTCAGACCCTGCTGTCATTTTTGCTACATAACAAACATGGTTTCAAATCTGATGCTTCTGTCCCTGTAATGATGGAGTTTACAGTTGTATTTTGTCCTGTGATTAAATTCAGTCTGAGAATGACTCTGATAATTGTGCCCTTGACACACTGGCCTAGATGAGAGGCACTGGAGTGGCTTATACTTCATTAAAGTCTATGAGTTGTTTATTTGTGTTTCTAACATTAAAATTATTTTAAACTCAATGTTAGCAGCTTCACAAAAGTACTAGGAATGTCATTCCCACCTGCAAGAGTCAAGCTAAAACAGATGTTTTCAGAGCTATTTAAACTTGGACTTGGAATAGAGGCTACCTATCCAATTCTTGTGGTGTCTTCAGCAAAATCTGTCACACTGTAAGGAGAAGCCAAAATCCTTCTGTTCAGTGCTGTTAAGATATCCATAAAATAAAAGTTCGTAAGTTCACCTCCGCATAAGTGGAACATCAGGTTAATGAGATATGGCCATAGTGGCATGCAGCCTCATCCCAGTGAGATGAGGCAGGCCCTGATCCTCTATCAGGCAGTCAGAGACGTCTTGGGGAACTGCAGGAGGTCTCCAGGCCACCCCCAAACCCTGAGATAACACTGCCTATGTCATTCCTGACAGATGGTCGTCTCACTTCCACCTACAGACTGCTGCTGGTGAACTGTCCACAGCTTTCCCAGGCAAGATACTCTAGGGCTTCTCCCACTGGTCTGCTGTAAAGTTTTTTCCTAAGAGTTATGAAATTCATCAAACTGTGAGCAATCATTTAAAAATGTAGTTGCTTGGGCTTCAGGAGCCTTCTGTCTACAGTGCTCTCCTGTCTCATCTGACAGGCAAGAAACCAGAGCAATGGATGAGAAATCCAGCTTCCAGTGATTAACTCTTTGACCCTAGGAACATGGGTTTGACCAGTCAAAACAGGCAAAAAGAAAGAAAAGTGCAATGGTCTGTTTTTTCAGACCCCAGAAATGAAGATGAGAAGACACAGTGGATGAAGAACAAATATTTAATATTAAACTATTTAATGGAGAGACTCTTCATCCTAGGAAGAGTACAGGGCAGAATATAACCAACCCCCAAACAGGGTTGAGGTTGGGAAGAACTTGTGACAATCTTTTCTTCAGTGACACATTTTTCTGTATCAAACTGAGTTGTCCATTTAAAAAAAATTAATCGGTGATAATCCGTGGCAGAAACTACTCGTGTTCTTTGCACACAGGAAGATGAGTCCCCTAAACATGATTCTGGTAAAAACTTCAACTGTTGGTTGACACCTTTCCTTACCCTCCATGAATCAGGATTCACACCAATGACTTTTCAAAGCAGACAGGTGGAAGGTGATGCACACCATCTTCACCAACAGGCCATCTTCTGCTCTTTTATGCAATCAGCTTGTGATAATGCCTTCATTCATCAAAAGTGTTCAGTGACGTTTTTTTCTGAGCAAACTTTGGCTTGTGGTCTGCTCAAAAGTTAATCGCATCTTCCATTATGGGCCTTTGTTATTGTTTTTTGTGCTCCTTGACTGACCTCTTAGATCACTGCGCAATATTAGTTTTTGTGTTGAAAATCTTTGTCCCTCTCACTGAAGCTTTAAACACCACAAGACATTCAACCGGTTTGCTACGGCTTTGTCAGGTTTCAACATACGACTATGTCACTGTAATTTGCATTCCAAGAAGCTGAAAAACAGTCCTGTTGGAAAACAACTGGCAGATGTCTGCAAGGTGAAGCAGCCAGCTTGGTTTTGTCACACTATATGGCTGCCCAGCACATCCCAGACTCACATTTAACGGATACCAGACTCATCTTACATCAAAACCCATCAGCAACTTTGCAAAAACCCTTCCTAAACACGTCAATGGCAAAGTTATTGCTTCATCACATTCTGAGTGAGTCCAGTATGCTGAGGGAGGCTTCTCTTTTCAGGCCCTGTGGCTTTGATGGCTGGTCTGTACTAGTCTCTACTCAACAAAGCAACTTTAGAGCTGCCCGTGCCCCTGAAAAGACCTGAGCCCTTTCTCCTGCCTCATGGCCAGAGTCGCTGTCAAAGACATATCTAGCAACAACACGTTTCCTGGCAGAAATTGGGTAAAAAGATTAAACCAGGTCCCTAGATGCAGTTCCAGCCCCACCATTGGGCAGGATGTCTCTGGGAAGCTGGGGCCGCACCCCCCGAGCCACTTGCCATCTGGACACTGACTCCCATTGCCACCCACTGCGGCCGCTTCCTACCACTCCACAGCAAACCACCAGCATCTAAATGGCACATTCGGCACCACATCTGTTAGCATTTAGCCCGAGTGTTGGCTGTCCTTCCTAATAATTCATCTCGAATAAGCTAAAGTAACAAGCGGGTGTTCATTCTCTCACTTTTTTTTCCCCATTGTGCCATTCAACAGGCTCCAAAGCTGCTAAAGCCACAAAAATGTTAGAGTGATTATTAGCCAATGTCAAACTTATTTTGGAGTGGTTGTCTTATATTGGGTAGACATATTATTTACATTTCTTATCTAAGCTTAGTAGAGTTAAACAAGTCAGTGATTCCTACCAGGAGGCTGCTAAAATGTCATTGAATGAGTGGTGTCATTAGGAGAGCACATGTGCCTAAGCTCGTATGGCTTCTACCAGCCAACCTCCAGCACCTGGTGTTGTGATATTATATTTCCAGGTTAACTGTCAGTTTAACACATTCCAGTGCAGCAGAATTAAAAAAATCAGAGGTGCAAACACATTTTAATACACCTTTGTATGTTTCGGTACTTGTACTTCATGAGTTGCTATTGAATACGTAAAGGAGCCTCAAAAACTCTGAAGCTGAAAGCAGAAAAAAAATCCTTTTTTATCTCTCAGATGTTTTAAAACAAGTTTTTCTTAAAGTCAGCAAAAACTTCAGCCAAGGACAAGTGCATAACGGATTAACACAAAAGAGGTAACAGTAATAATCAAAATAGTATATTTTTTCATATTATGAAGGGCTGAAGAAAAGTATGATAGAGACTTTCACAACAGAAACTTTAAACTTCAGTTTACCCCTCCAAAAACCTCTTCCTGTAGAGATTGTTTTGGAAAAGGCCAGAGATCAAAACTGTATTGACAGAAGGATCTGCCTAGACACAGCACACTCATCGGCACGCTATCTGAAATCCTCGTACACCAGCTGATCTAATTCTTACACCGATCCACAGGGCTGGGATGGCCCCTCGCCTTAAGAGACGTGTATTGTCTTCTGCCAAGGACCTTTGGCTCTAAAGAAACTAATAGGTATTAACCGAAGCAACAGACAAAACAGGGGCTAAAGTTCAAAGGAATAGCAGCAGTTGTTAGAGACTGGCCTCGGCATCCACACCCATGAGAGGTGTTCTCAAGGTCTTGCCGAGGCTGGCTACCACCCTCTCACCCACGCCTCAGCTCACCAACAGCCCAATGTGCAGCACGCCTGCAGACAAAATCTCCCTCGGCCTCCCACCGAGAACAGTGGGCGGCTGTGCAGAAGCCGGCGGCCTCCTGAACCACAGCAGCTGTGGAGCAAGTGCTGGCTCCTGAGCAGGCAGCTTGGCTCACCTTCCCCAGCCCAAAGCATCCCTCTCTGTGGTAGGTGGCTGCCTGGCTGGCCAGGAGAGGGAAGCTCACTCAGAGCCCTCTCTCCCCTCTGAGCTGGGATGATGGACCCGTGCAGGCAGGCTGCCCACCTTCCCCCCTTGCAGCGCAAAGAGGGGGGGCCAGCAAGCGGGGCAGCCATGGCCAGCGGGGGCTGGGGAGCACCCTTGTCTGCTGCTGCCACTCTGCCATGTTTCTGCTGGTGCATTCCCCCACCCCTCTGGAGGTCTCAATGGTGCCTTGCTGGCAAAAAAGACTTTCCCAGACTCCCTCTTTGGTTAGCAGTGTCCCAGATTTCCCAAGTCTTACAGCCATCAGAGAGCCATCTAGAAAAACAGGGTTTGGAGGCATCCTTGCACCACCAGTATTGTCCATGCATCTCCATAGCAGCCTGCCTAGTGGTGTCACAGGCTCCACATCAGAGCCCTGCACCAAGGGTGAAAGAAGGGATGATATATATGTCTCTGCACCTACAGAAAGAACACGCAGGCTTTTTATGGGTAAAATGAACTTTGGTCATGAAGACCACTATAGTAAGTGCAAACTTAGAAACATCTTCCTTGAAAGACTTTTTTTTTTTCATCAGTGCTGAGTCTAGTATCTTCGGTGATGTTTTTATTTATTACATGATAATCCGGCAGGGAATTGGTAGGCCACTTGAAAAAATGATTAATCAGAAATACCAATCTTGTTCTGATTTGCAGCATAACAGAAAACAGCAGCTCAGTCCTGTGCTACTCCCCAGTGAGTTACATCAGTATGTGCCAATGATGGAAAACATGGCCTGCCTGTAAAGCTACGACTACGGCTAGTTTCCATGGACATAACCAGTTGAATGTAGAAGAAAATAAAAGGGAAAAAAAAAAAAAGAAAGAAAGAAAAGAAAGGGAACAATATAAAGTAACCATTATAAAATAACCGAGGACTTTATATGTTAAAACATGAATGATTTTAAGATATATGTTTCTACTGGTGATTTTTGTACATTTTTTTTAATGCTTTGCGAGACTATCCAAGTTGAAAAGTTCACATTTATACAGGAATAAAAGAAAAAGCTGAAGAAGCCTGGAGTTCATAAATAAAAGGCATGATACATTAATATGCAGTTTCCAGAGTACTCCACTTTACCATCTTCTAATTTAGATAGCTGAAGTTAGACTCAAAGGAAGTACTATCAAATAAATACAAGAATAAACAGCTGAGGAAGGCAGAATATTTATAAAGATCCAAAAGCTTCTGACACTACATCAAGAGCGGGAACATTTTGACAACTTTATACATGCCAAAAATCACAAGTTGCCTTTTCTAACATTCAGACTACTAAAGTTGCTTTATTCTGTTTCTTACCCACTAGAGCAAAATGAAATAAAATTTCATGATAATGATAAAAGGTTTGATTCCTAATTTTAGGTACCCCCAAATTTGAAAACTGCCATTCTTCTTTCGACAATTCTTGGTATATCAGGATTTTTCCCTCCTAGGTTGTATGTCCAGACTTGAGAAGGGCTGTTTCTTAGCTTTCTGTTCTCCACTACCCATATTAGCAAAAGTAAAGTGAGAATGTGTCTCAATAACCTCTTTTCTTTGCTAAGTCTGTGTAGGTTTTGCCTGTGAGAGAGCTGTGTTGGTCTTGATATTTTTCTTTTCAAGCACTGAACTCCTCTGGGGTACTTCCCACTCTTTGTGTTACAGAGTTAGACTGGCATGTGCCTCCAGTTAGGCAGCTGTAGATTTCTAACCCATTATAACTAGCACATCTTAAGTGTCATAGTTCCTGGTAAGGAAACATGCAATATAAAAATACCCTTAATGATTTAACTGTACCTTGTGTAATACTATATTATTCTGTGTTAGGGTACAGCAGTATAGAGTCATGTTTTTACAGGTTGTTATTCTGTCCCCTGGCTCTCTTTATTCAGGCAACTTCTACCATGTATGAAGGAAGATACAAACTCTACAAATAGTGTATACCTGAAAAAAACCCCACAATACAGTTATGTATTGGATAGTGCACACAATAAATAGCTAGGATGTAAGGAGCTAAGCATTAGCATTAGGTACTAGGCTAAGCATTAGCATGCTTACCATGTCCCATAGGACATTGTTGGCCATGCAGGCATCGGTCAGGTGGTAAGCATCAGCCTTTGCTGCTGCTCCTGGTAGCAGACTGGTCCTTGGTGTCACTGAGTTGCTATCTTCTGACTCACTGTCTTCTCCCATAAGATTTTATAACTTTTCTTGTCAGTGATTTTCTTCCTGAATCCTTCAGTTGTTACCTATGCCTCTCCCAATGATCCTACTTCTGCCTCCAATTTTACCTTTTAAATTGGCTGATTCTAGTCTACATGCTTTCTCACAGCTCTTTCTCATAATTTAACTTTTTCTCTAAAGTTTGAGCTAAGGTTGCACAGCTGGGCTGTATCAAAATTAAGCCTGGGATCACAGGCAGCTGAACTCCTAGAAGGAGAATCACGAGTTGGGGGAGGAGAGAGGAAAAGTCCTGTTTTAATGGGATTGTACCATACAACTTTCCAAGGTTTTGAGGGGAACTATGGTTCTAAGCTGGAGATGACAGTGCTTGCTAAGATTTGCCAAGCCAAATATCTAGGAGATGGATCTTTGAACTCAAATCAGATAAAATTTTCCAGACACCTACAATCAGCTATTTCTCTTTCTGAAAGTAGAACGAATAGATGTTCACAAATAATTATTGTGCCACCAACCCACAAACCCAGAAATCCAAGAAAGAACACGCTAGAGAATTTTAAATTGTAATAAATATGCAAGCTCTCTTCTGCTTCAGCTGAGGAAGAAGCCAGAACAGGTGAATAGTTAGGTAACTCTGCACGATCTGTGGAGACCTTCCTGTGTAATTTAAGGTAAGATGTGTAAGTTCCAAACTTGGACACTAAAATGCCTTCAAGATGGACATATGATCCCAGTAATATCAGCTTATGCATACAAGACTCCAAACTAGTTCATAAAAGGTTGGAAAGTCTGGGGAAAAAAAAGATCCAGAAAGTTTAATGTTGCTTAAAGTCAAGTCCAAGCACCTGCGCTTCTCCAAAGCCTTGCTGTCCACATCAGTTCTGGGTGCCTCTCTTTTTCCTTGAAAGTGAGACACCACTACCAATCTTCCTCTTAAAAAGAAACGGGTGAGGAGACCTTTTGCTTATGAGTTTACTGGTTGGAGTACTCAACCATAAAGGAGAAACCTGGACTTTAATATCTCCAGAGCTTTCTGAGATTGAACCCATGGAGTTTATATCCCATTTTAAAGGCAGTACTGCCCTATTGCTACAGCTGAGCCACTGTGATGAGTAAGAGTGTAGGAGTCATGGTCCAGAGAGACAAGTCTGGCTGTGTTGCATAGTGGAAAAAACATGCAGCTGGAGGGGCAAATTCAATCCTGGTCACTGTGGTCTGGACTTCTGATACATTTTTCAGTAGATGATCATTTGCTAAAATACGGGAATAGTCCAGAGAGCAGGGATTGTTATGCAGGCAAATACATAACATGAAACATGACCGCCACCACTGCTAGCCATAATTTAAACAAAAAGAGTGAGACAACCACTTATTGCTAAATGAGGTGATTTTGATACCTTGGTTAAAAAAGAAGACTTGAGTTATTAAATTCAGTCCCACAGAGGCTGAAGATGAGTGCCTAGCCTGCTGAATAGGGGAGATGTCAGCATTTCCAAATGAATGGTGTAGGCATGTCCCCACTCAGTTAGTGGCTGGTTGTGAATCCCAGCTGAAGCTCTAACTCCCCCACTCACCATATGAGGAAGTGTCCAACTCCTTTCCAGATACAGCTCAAAACATTTGTTAACTATTATTTTTTGAGGATGATATCACTTCAAGAATTAGCTGTGACTTTATTGTCATGGCGTATCATCTGACTTGCACTCCTTCTCTGCAAGTTACAGCAGGCTCACCGATGGCACTTAAATGCATGCATTAGAAAGCTATTTAGGAGCCTAACTGTTCTTAATTTAAAAGGGAGCTGTGGTCCTCAGTGTCCATTAGGTGAGTAGCTACTTCAAGGATCTGGAGGAAGACAGCAAGTTAAGTGTGGTTGATGTCATGCCTAAATCCCCTTGTAGAGCTAGCCTTAAATTTATAAAGAGAGAGGATGGAAAGAATTTAGGTCAGGCTATAGACCAAAGCAGACTTAACAAATCAGTCACTGATAACATGTGAAGTGATTTTACCTCAGCACTAATATTTTTAACATCGGTTAGTATGTCAGAATTTTGAGAACCTTATTTTTTTTATTTTCCTGAACAATAAAGGAATCTTACTGTAGTCTCACATGCCATAGAAGAGCAATAAAGTATATCCAAGGTATGCTTTTTATTCTACCTGCTTTTCCTAGACTGCATTGGGTCTCTGCTGAGAATATCCAGATTTAAGATATTGCACTACGCTTTATGACTGTTGTTCTACACTTTATGACTGTTACTCTAAATCACATGCAATTAAAGCAGCCACAAATATTAGTCCATTATTAGTGCAAATGTTTCCTTCAGAGCCAGCCTGGGGGTTTCTGCACAGCCCACAGATGAGGATGAAGAGCAATACTCCACAGATGAGGATAAAGAGCAAGAAACTGTCACTGACGTAATCTGGAAAGGCACCTTGCTGTCTTTGCCCCGCTCCGAAAAAAAGAAAATACTGGTCTTCATGTGAGAATGTTTGTATTTAAATGTTTCCTCCTCTGTGTATTCTATATAAATCACAAGAGGCAAGAAAGGGAGTCAGGCAGATGTAAAAAAAAAGCCTGTGAAACTCAGTGGAGCAAGTGGGATAATTTCCAGTTTCTTTACTAGGTGTTCGATCAGGCCCAAAGGAATCACCGGCTGAAATCCTGTCTGCCTGCAACAAACTTGTACCGAGGTTTCAGGCAGCTAGTCAAGCATCACTGCCTACCCAGGGAAGGGAAAACATCTCCAAGGGTCTCCAGGGGAAGACGCTGTCTGCCTGCCCTGACACCCAGAGTGAGTACCTGGTCTTCTTCTGGGGGCTCTCCTCCTCCCTCACTAGCAGAGTCAGGTGATTTCTACCATCATCTCACTACACACTGAATTAGATGCCAAAGCAAGGTGAGCTGGCTCTCCCCATGAGTAACTTGCATTAAAATTGCTCTTACCAGTAATACAGGGGTTCTGTGTCACCACTGTCAGACTGGATTCCAATGCACAGACTGTGCAGGGACTGATACCAAAATCTTGTGGAGTTATAGATGTGAACTTTTAGCCACCATCATACCAGTGCTGGGTCCAAATTAGCACTTACAATTTTAATGTAAGAATATGCAAACAAAGAAGCATTAAAGATCTAGTGCAGATATAAAGGTGAAGAACCAGTGAACATAACTCTCTCAAACTGCTCACCAGCTGATGCTGTGCTAATTTCCACAACAATTGCTACATTGCACTTAAAGAAAAGGTGCTCCAGGACCAGGTTTTCTTACATTCGTACAAGTTCTTATATTACTCTTACAGACACTGTTTATTTCCTGGCATCTAGCAGGAGAACATCTCCAAAGGAGCAGATGAGGTACATGTTCCATATAGGATGCTGCCTCTCTTATGAGACAAATGTAGGCTACATCTATACTGGTAAATGAAGTAAGGCCAGTAAATGTTCCTGGGCACTGCAATTTGATTGTTCATACTCTTAGAAGTGATAGACTAGGCCCTGGTCCTGTTTTACTGGGACAGCCTAGCACTCCTGCAGACAATACCCACATGCAGTTCAAAGGTTAGCACAAGCTGTTGCAGTGGAAAACCACTGAGTTCACAGAGTTTTAAGTCAAATCAGGATTGCAGTGGTTTGCTGTTCATGATAGTAATTAACCACCAATCAGTGAACTACACATTCAGGATCAATATCATTAACACAACAGATAAATCACAGTGCTTGACATATCTAAAATGTTAATAAACACCTACAAACCCCTCAACACCTTTCCATGCCTAATCCCAAGAAGCTTTAAACTCAGGTGCACCCACAAACATGCACATACTGGGCCATGGGGGCTCTCCAGTTGTCCAGGTATGCTTCCTGCTGCTGCCTGCAACCCACTGATGCCCTGGCAGGTTGGGGCAGGCTCCCACCCTGGCTGGCCACTGGCCCGATGGGTGCTGGCTACTCCAGGGGCAGCCAGGTTCTGCCAGGCCTGCCTGAGGCCAGGCTGCTGCAGGGCGTCTCCAGAGGTGGCACACCAGGTTTTGGCTACTGCTGTCTTCATGTCAAGATCTCCACCCCTGTTACAAATTGAGATCCCTCTTTTATACTTCTTTTCAAGCTGATTCCTTCTTTGTTTCAAAAGTCTCTTTGTAATTCCTTGGTTACTGTTTACTCTGGTTTATGGTCATCTTCCTCTTTAACACGATGAGTTTTGGGGTGGTTTTGTGTATTCGATCCACACATGCTGTTTACAGCCACATGCTTATCTTAGCAGGTGGGGTTATCCAGGCCCTTTTCCAAGGGTGGGCTGTGCAAGCACCCCCGCAGCGGGCCAAGGATCATTTCAAATGGACAGTTTGGGACACAGCCATCCTGTTCTGGAGGGCAAGAGCTGTTAAGGATGTGAACACAGATTCTCACATGTGGGTTGGGGTCAGTGCCAGAGAACTATCCCAAGCACCTTTAATTTACCAATACAGACAGAGCCAAAGATGACTCCCGTGGGAAATGAGCAGGCAAACTTTGAGCTACATGCAAGATGCAGAGTCAAGGTCTTGATCTGGGAGATAACTCTCCTCCAACGCTCAGTGGTTTATAGCTGGGATTTTTGTTCTTTCCAGCATACCAATAAAAAACGGCCATAAATTTCAGAGCTTAATTCTGAGTTTAGATTCTGATTCCTTGTATGCTCAAATGGGGCACAGAGCCAATGTTTTGGTTCAACACCATCTCTAAAACATTGCATTAGCTTTATGTCACATGAAATGAAAGGTAAACGTCTTTTGATCTTGGTCTGCAGCCAGGTCATAAGAGGTTCCCTCCTCAGCCTCTTGGGCCTGCACAGGGTCTCACTGACTGTGGAGCTGATTGCAAGATCTGGTTGCTTATTCCAACCTATTAAGCTTCTTTCTAAAGTCTTTCTTAAAGTGATAAGATGCAGACATTGAAACTGGGAGGAACATTTTTTCTCCCATGGACTGTGTCTATTACAGTCACTTCTCTGAAAAACAACAGAGGACAACTGATCTTAGAGTAGGCAGGGGGGAGAAGGTACTGTCAAATTTCTACAGAAACCTCAGATTTTTTACTGCCTGTTTTCTCAACATTGAACAGTGAAGGATGAAACCAGGTCCGAGATGCTGTTTGTGTCACTGGCCCTTGTCCCCATTAGTTTTTCCTTTCAGGTGCCTTAAGGATTTGTATCTTTTGTTTACACTTTGGTGTATCATGTGAATAAAACCTTCTTGAGTTTAGCTCGCACAAGGTAGAGCACAGACTCTCAAGTGCTTTATTGTAATCTTGGAATAATCCCAGTAGATTATGGGTTGACCCAGGTAAACAAAGAGAGGGAATGCTAGCATCGAAGGTGAAAAACACTTCCCTTCCTAAACGAGCCATGAAGACCAACCCAAAGAAGCATTTGTGGTGCTCAGGGACTACACTGCAACAAATTACAGAGAAAAAATCTAATATATCCAGATATGAATAAAAGCCACTCAGAGTAAAAGTCAGACTGTTTTCAAGTCCACATTAAAATTAGAAAGCACCCTCTAAAATAGTATCTTTGGTGTCAAGTTTTGGAATGAAGAGAAAGCTGGTAAAGCACACTGAGGGTCAAGAGAAAAAGACAGGACTGTGGGGAGCCAGGGACAGGAGGGAGTACCTGCACTAGAGGGAGCAGACCAGGGCAACTGAAGGGACTAGTTGGATATGAGAATGAGTTATGAGCTAAAGAGCTATTTTATTCATTCCCTGAGGCTGAATCAGAGAAACTTGGGGCTTGGTAGTATACACATGAAAAGATAGTATTCTATGAGCTGAGATTTCTAGTGGAGATCACATTGGTGGCTGCCTGTGACCTTTCATACACAGTATCTTTTAAGAAAAAAAACCAAAACAAAACAAACCCAAAAATCCTACTATGTGGAGAGAAAAGGTCCAATGAGGAGTTAAATGTGGTAGCATCCGTTTGTTGTTTGTGTACGCAACTTGCCAGTAGTTGCAACACTACATTCTCTGAAAAGTAAGAAAAAAACCCGAAAACTCCCTGCAGTAATTTTTTCTCATAATGTGCAGAGCGTGATGTCAGCCTGGCAGAGGAATTTAAAAATAAACAATTACACACATTTTTACCAAACAGAAAAAATATCACTTGCAAAGGCAATAAAATAGCGGGTGTATTATGTTCTCTCTCTTACTTTCTTCATGACTGAAGAGGAAGTAGGTAGCGGTAGCAAAGCAGACACTTTCTACAGGACTGTGTGGTATATTTATTTTGATCAATTTCTGCAGTGACCTGATCTCTTTTCCCAACCCTGGAGCCAGACAGCCCTCATAAAGGTGTTTCCATGAGGATGGGTAAAATGCTACAGAGGGAACAGCATAGTTGCTTTCCACTGCCTCAGCAAGTTATACTTCACCCTGGTGATAGAATACACTACTTTCTGTTGTCTTTCAACCAACAACAATTTTTGTTTGTGTGACAGGAAGAACACAGCTGAATTTTTTTCAACTCATAGAATTACATCTTTTCAAAGCAATCTAGTTGCAAAATGTTCACAAAGCTGAAGCTTCGATGAAATCCTGCTCTTTCATTGTGCCTTGTTAGGAGTAGTACTTACTGGTTTCAATAAAATGTTCATGGAAGATAACTTTTCCTTATACAGTTTGAAAGAGAAGCTTTAGATCTGAAATGCCTCACAAATTTAGATGTTCACTTAGCAGATGTTGCCATCTGAATTAATTATTTACGTGCTTTCACAGACTGAGAAAGACATAATGAAATTAAAGTGGTGAACTTCTCTCTACCTGGTGGGGAATGAGGTCTTATCTGAGGAAGACTTCAGAATGTAGTCCTTTTTGTCCATGAACTAGTTTAAGAAAGGACTTGAAATAAATCCAGGTTTCAGATATGTAACCACATACTGAAAATGAACACTGGAGTCTCAGTGCCAGATCACTTTTGAAGAGTTGATGTGGATCCTAAGACAAACATCCTAACATAGAGACCTAATTATGGCAAGTGAGTTGTGTGCCAGAAACACCTCTATTACTCTCTGCCTAAAACCACTTCTGATTATAGAGTGAGCCACTAGTTCACATGAAGACATCTATCTTGTAGGTTTATAAGCAAATTAAGTAAATAATTCTCTCTCTCTCTATCCCTCACTACTTGTTTCTCAATGTTTTAGGTACCAGGATGGAAGACAGCATTTTCTGCCTGTGTGGAGATGGATTTCACCTGAAAAATCTACTCTGAATTCAGCACTGGAAAGACTTGAAATTGATTTTGCACATCAAAGACAAATAAATAAATAAATGTTTTTGCCGTGAAAGCAGATGTTTTGATATAGCTCATTTTCCAGAAGATTTGGTTTTCATTCCAGTATAAGAGGAAAATGTCTTCAGAAACCTCCACAGAAGTGGCCATTGTACTCTGGCCACCCCTTTTGTTCACTGCTTTTCACAAAGCTGGATGCTATCCAATTCTTCTAATTCTTTTTCTTAATGAATTTCATTAATTTCTTAATCTTTGCTGTGAGAATATTCAAGATTTTTAAATTTAAATCATATGATTTGCTTATCTTAGACCCTCTAAAGTGGAGAACTATAAGGATCAGAAGATTCTTTCCACAAACCAAGTTTTTTCTTCTTTCTTTGTTTTCTTTTCCTCCAGCATTTCTGGATAAGGCTCCTGAGACATTTGTCTGAGTTATGGTATGGATTTGAGAAGACAAATGTCAGGCCGAAACACTGTCTGAAACTAAGTGCCACAGGACAGATTCTATATAATGTAAGAAAACACTGCGTCATAGAAAGAGGCTGATTCATTTCCCTCCTTCAAGGCAAGCCATGAATTCCAGATTGTCAACTTCATAACAAAGGAACAGAAGTAAATTGTTAGCTTGGAGGAGATCTCAGATGGTTTCAAATCTTACTGCTTCCTTGGCTGGCTGCTCATCACTGCCAAATGCTAAATACTCTGAACGTCAGCCATTACCATCAGTAAAAATGTCAGTGTGGTTCATTGCTTCCACCAACGCATATCTCCTTGGGATTACAGAGCATCCTTTATGGATCACCATTTAATCTCAATGGTTTTCTGCCATGCCAACTGCGCTGAAATACTCCTAGATCTCTGGCTAGTTTTGTCTCTCTGTGTTTGGACAAGTAATGTTAGTAGAGCTCTGAACAGTGAATGAGATGATGGTAAAAAAGAAAATAAAACAATATCCCCAAATGACTTTCAGGATTGGTGAAAAACTAAACTTTTTATCACTTTCATATTTTCTGTAACATCTGCTTCCTGCAGAGAAAAGCATCAATGCCAATAACAAGTATGCTAATTACTATTTAGGCCATAGCTTCAAGTCTTTAAGTAATGTTGAATAATTCTTTGGTTCAGTCAGGAAATTTGCTAAGACACATTTCTCCAAACTGCTGCCAAAGGCAATGTCTGTTTTTAATACTTGAAAAATAAACCAGATTTGCACTTTTAAGTGACCACATTTTTACAGCTCCTTTTGGGCTCCTATGCAGCATCTGACTTTATCCCACCTCATGCTTTCTTCTTACAGCCATCACGCTCAACTATCTACACTCCAGGGCAACACTGCAGATCACAGTCCTGGGATCAAATTGTTATACTGTTTTGCACTTTTATTTAATGTAGCAGAAAGCAGGAGCAGAGGTGTGGTAGTGCTGGAGCCATTTACTTTCAATGGCTCTGAGCAAAATCTGAGAAAAATGTAATATATGAAAGAAGGTGGAGAAGAATTTCTCTAAGATACAGAAGAAAATACAGAGAACTTCATGCGTCCTGTGGCAACTACACACATGATTAAAATAAGACACAATCACTTTGGGACTGAACAGATTAATTTCAATCTGAAGTGAGGATCACAGCAGAATGATGACATCTAATGAAATTACTTTTTTTTACAATCCTCTACAGTTGTAACCAGACAGTTAAAATAAATAGATTACGTTGCTCTCTGCATGTTCTTTGCTCTTCTCTCAATTTTGGTAGAAGTCTTTGGTGCAGTGCTAATATACTCACATTAGCTGCTGATGCTAGAGAAATGGAGATGAATTCCCCTGTATTTTAAAGTTCAGGATGTCAGAAGAAAAGATAGGTTGCACTGAAATACCCCCTTAACATGTAAAATACTGCTTGAGGTTTGCTCAAGCAAGAAAGACTGAAGTGACATGTTTCCTCAGGAAAGATCTATACTTATCAAAGGCCACAAGCCACTTCTGGTCTCTCTGGACTGTTTTGGTGCTTGTTTTCCTGACAGCTTTTCTGTTTTGAATAGTCATATCTGCCGAAATTTTTGAAACAAAAATCAATGTTTTAGGAACATCGTAACAGCATATATATTCAATTTAAAAACTGAGTGAGGAAATCCCACTTATATATCACATTCAAATTGGTATTTCAGAATTTTTCCTGAATGTAGCCAGTCCTTTCAAGTCTAATTTAGGTACAAGGTAGCTTTGTACTAACAGTTTCTTCAAAAATTGTTCTGTAACACTGACCAAGGAATCTCTGGAGGTACTAATGATGAATTCAGGGACATAAGAACCTAACAATGGCCATACTGAGTCAAGGCCAAAGATTCATCCAAACCAGAGTCCTCTCATGAAGAGTGAGGGTAGAACATAATACACCAGGGCTCTAGAAATACTTCCCCAGGGTATTCTCTTTAGTAATTTTTGGTTTAGGGACTTCCTGAGCCAGAAGTGATGTTTTTGCTTTTCATGGCACTGAGTCATTGTGGAACTTCTCTTCCATAGTTTTGTCCCTGGCCCCAAGTAAACTGTTACCATCTGTAATATCCTGCAGCAAGGAATGCTCACCTGTGCCTCCTGGGAAGGAGCACCCCTTATTATTTGTTTCAAATCTTCCACTGGGACCACTGGCACAGAAATATAATGAGCAAGAAGCATAAAACAACATAGTGCGATGGCTTAAAAAGTCATTGGAAGTTATTAGCCTGTCTTAAGTTGATTCTCCAGAGTAGCTGGGAGTTAGTTTCTTTAGGTCATTTGCTATAGCTGCATTTGCCTGCACATTCAGCCTCTGGAACTGTAGCAAAACAGCAGTGTACAGACTGTGAATTTGAATTCTTCTTGTAAACCACGATTACCTTGAGAAAAATGTTTTATCATAAATAGGATTTTATTTCCAAATCTTCAGAGCTCAGAAAATAAAGAAAAGTCAATACTACCATCTTGTTTCTTGTTCCTAACAGATTTTTGATGGTCTCATGTGAATCTAGAAGGCAGAAAACCCATCTGAACAAGAGCCTTGGCCACCTCAATCTGAATGTTGCTCTGCTAGACACAGTTAATACATTCAGTTTTTGCATATATCCTGATTTGAAAAGTCAAATCTCAATGAAATATAATAGTGACAAAAAAAATATTAAAATGCTGGGAAACAGAGTTCCCTCAACCCAGCTTGACATTTCCACTCACTATGATACTTGTGAATCACAAGGGAAGTGTCTATACCTATGATCTGCCCTAGAAAGCATAGACAATTGACTGTCATCTCAAAGAAGCAGCTTGAAATATTATAAGACAGTGCTGAAAGCTAAGTGCATTATGTGCAGCTAAGAAAGGCCTTGTTTCCTTCAATGATAAGGCCTCTCTGTTGTTGACATCATGACAATATCTTCGGTAGTATGGCCTTCAAGAGTCTCCCTATTCTACTTTGATCTTCTTACAGTTGCCATTTGCCTACTTCTCCATTTTTATCTCTGCCCTCCATAGATGTAACTTACTAGTGAGAATTTAGTTCAACCAAATATTTTAAATAACAAAGCTGCATTACTTTTAAATTTGCCAGGTTGGTTCTATTTTGGCATAGGATTGTGCTTTCTGCTTCTATACTTTTTGCCATTAGCATATTTCAAGGCCAAAAAAATTATAACATGGAAGAGAAAAGAGGGAAATCTGTCTTGGAAATATATTTAATACAAATGGTTTTATTCCACATGAAAAACCACTAATATGCACATACAAATCTCTCTGTAATCAAGGACAGTTGCATAGACATACCTGAAGACAAAAGAAGACCCCTTCTATTTATTTGAGATGTTGCCAAGAAGAGTTGCAGGGCTGAGGGTTGAGATCAGCTGGGAAGTTTACCACTTCTAAAATGACAGAACAGTGAATTGAGAAAACAGTACTTTTCAAAATGTTTATTTTAAAAACATTCATTTTTAAAAGTACTGTTCACTGGGTTCATATTCAAACGTGATTGCCTGGAGAGAGGAAGAACTTGAAAACCAGCTCAGCTGCCTTAATGCCTGATAATGGCAATTAGGCTTTCAATCCTTTACAAATTATATTAATTCAACATAGGCACACGCATGATTCAAAGAAAATTAAAAGTGTCAGCAGTTTTCCTTAAAGTACAGCAACTGAGTGCTACCTTAACAGTTACTATATAGGCAAGATCTCATTTTTCATTCTCACATAGGCTTGATAACAGGTCATTTTTATTATATTATTTCATACTGACTTTGAAGATTAAATTAATTGATTGATGTTGTCTGCTATTCATTAGAGCGTACTTACGTTTTGGCCTTCACGATCTGATAGAAAAAGAACAGATATTTGTGTATCCTATTGTATGTCATGTATTCCTATTGTATGTTATGTAGCACAGAATACTCCAGGTCCAACATTTTAGTAGCTATTAACATCTATGGGTTCACTCTTTCCATAAAACTGAACCTTAGAGAAAATTATCTATGTCTTTTTCAGATCCCAAAAGTGTGCATTGTGAAGGAAAACCTGAGGTGAGGTCCTGTCCTTGAAAAGTAGGTGATCAAATGATCACTGTTGGAAAGCACTGTCTCAAATGATGTCTCTACCAGAGAACCCTTTATCTGTGTCCATTTCAGTTCAATTTTCTTAAATAATTTGTCTTGGGTAACCAAATGAGCCTTCCTGAAGAGTCAAGTAAAATTACATTTCATACTTTTCAAGTATTTGCACTATTTTCCCACACACAACTGGGACAGCCTAACCTTGCCTTCTTGCACCCCATTCAGTATTTATTTATGCCAATTAACCCTTACTTAGGGCACAAGTAATTGGTGGTCTGGAGTGCTGCAGCACCCCTGTGCCAGGTCTAAAACTTTTTGGTGTACTCTGGATTTTTCAGGGTTAGATCTGCAGCATTTGAAAAATAACCTTTGACATCCCTAGATCTTCCAACAAAAGAGGTTGAAGTAGCAAGGGCAACCATTGCCTGTGGAGAGCTTATTGTGCTGGAAGACAGTTTTTGGACCTCCAGCTATCCATTTCATGTGACTGCTGCATGTGGAAGGGGTGATAGGGAGAGCAAATGAGACCTGGGAGCAAATGCTCTTCCCTTTGGCCACAAACATCTCCAGACTCTGCCCACCCCAGTGTGCCAGAGCAAAGACTGCTAGGTGGTCTCCCTCCAGTCTCCCCAAACAGTAGTTCATATGGTGTAACAAAAGAAATACAAGTGTAATTTAATGCAACACGCCACCTCTGCTCAGGTATAGCCCAGGCCTGACCCAGCACGGAGACTGAATTACCTGCCAGCTCTGCAGAGGGAAAGCCCTCCCATCACTGGCAGGCAGCAGGAGATAGCTTGGCATGCAACTGCCTGTGCCTTAGCTAGTCCAGGGACAGAGAGGGGGCTCCAAGTTCCACTGCTGTCCTGTCCCAGACCATATGTAACAAAAAGCTCTTGAAGCTTTCCCTTCTCATGGGTTCCAGAAACAGATGGTAGATCTTACAGGTCCTGGTTAGATGGAGATTTGGGAATATAAGTGGTGACGACCAGTTGCAACTGTTACAATTCCCTGTAGACAAAATAAAGGTGATTCAAAAGAACTGTGGTCCTGAGCCCAACACACTCATTACTGAAGCCATGAGCACCTTGCAGCACAAGGAAAATATGCAGTCTCTGAGCAGCTTGAGGCACAGTGAGCTTCCTGGCCAGTGGTGCTTGCAGCACTCACAAAGTAAGCGGTAATTTTGTGAGTGCTTTCCCTCTGTAATTTAAACTCATTTCATTTCAGAGGTGAATGAATTCAAATAAAAGTCTAGCTAAAGTTAGGAACGCACACATACATATATATGGATAGTCTAAACTATGTACCTTCTACTGTTCTTTTTTTTTTTCTCACCATTTTTACCCAGTTGTTCCCAATTGGAAATGGACTAAATTATGGTCACATCTCTATATGAAGATGAATACATTTAAGTAAGCTAAAATTCCAAAATGAGATTGACTTTTCCTGCTTAGACTCAAAGGCATTTTATAAATCTGGCATGTTGCACATTGTTGTGCCCTAGCCCTGCTTAACATCAAGCCCAGGGAAAGCCACATTGACTTCGTCTAGGGTTATTCCTCTGCTGAAGACTAAGCAGGGCCTGTGAAGCAAGCTCTGAATCTTTGTGGTTTACTTTCTTTTATAAGGTGAAATAACCATGTAATTATATCATAATTGCATGGCAGTAAGCAGAAATTAGAGAAAAAATATTGCTGAATAACTGGATGCAATTATGCAACTTTACAGTTACTAGAATTTGCTAAGATCATGTGTCAATCTAGGCAATTGCTCCTCCCTGGTAACCGTATAATTTCACTAAACTGAACTCCCAGCTGGAGGAGAGGCCAATCATGTATTTATGTTGTAATGATACAGTAATAATTACCACATCCAGCCACTGTATGGAAGGTATTGTGCAATCAGTTCTGAAGACCTACCAGACATGATAATTTGAAGATTGCTCACATCATACTGCTGTTCTGTAACTTAAACCTAGATTCTTCAAGTTTCTCGCAGCTTTTAACATCTACTGCATGTTTGTAAAGAAGGAAGAACTAATTCTTTCTACACAAGAACATTACTTTGTATTGTGAATGAGGAAAAGGCTATATTCTCCAGATGTCATTACAAAATTTCACTGTCTCAGTTGTGTTTTAGTCCAAGATACTTGAAAGGATGGATACAGTTGACAAGATTACCAAGGTTCATGTGTCTTCATAAAGATGTGCAAAAAATTATTACTGTGCCCAGCATGACAGGGCACAGTAATTTTATGATTATATGATTTTAAGAAATTGAATAAGAAATTAGGAATAGAAACCACAGGGTGATGACATGATACCCACCTCTTATTTCATCAGCTTCTCATCCTTGGTCTTCTAGCTCCTGGACTCTGTCTGTTCTCTCATCCTTTCTCACTTGATTTCCATCATGGTCAATGCTACTTCTTATCCCTGCAAGTGAAGCCTGTTTACATGGATGGCAGTAGCAGCAGAGGTGGTGCCAGAAAGTTGGTCCCACTGGAGCTCCCCTTCACAGACCAGCCTGATAGATGCTGCTTTCACCCAGATTTTCCTGTGGATCTACTTAGATGCCCCCATACCACAAGCCTTTCTGTGCAACAGGAGCATTTTGGTACCTTCCAAAGCATTTAGCTTCATTGTGTTTAGTATCTTGTTACACAGGCAAGAAACACAGCCATAATGCTTTTGCATTTCATCTATGACTCCTATTCCTTAATTTGGCAAAAAATTCCATTTAGCCTCCTCATTTTTACATAGCTAGCCTGAAATGAACCCTACCTCTTGTGACTTGTGAGAAGATAAGGCTACAATATAACTTCTCAATTTGAGCACCACTTATACCAAAATTGGGACATTGCTGACTTCCAACCAGAGAAGAAAGACTTCCAACCATTCTCAAGGCCTGATCCATTCTCTGTCTGTGTAGGAATTGTATCTAGCCAAAACCTTACCTTCAAGGCTGTCATAGAGGTTTTAAAGTCATGTGGGCATTCCCTTTCCTTTTGCTCTGTATTACAAAACTGGTATTGGAATTATTATCACCAACAGAGGAAATCCTCCCAGATTTGCATTTGCAAGGAAGAATGTTTCCACAGAAGCTTTACATATTGAACATGTAAAAGCTAAATTACAGCTTTAGATGATTGTGAATTGTCTCACACAGGGAAAAACTAATCTTTTTTCCTTTATGAACTGTTACTTGTCCCAGAGCTTGTTGGGAGCATGAAAGGTCTGTGAATTGCAAAGCCAGATCAGGTTATTTCAAGGGAAGAGAAGACATCCTATAGTAAGAGCAGAAATGTTAAAGCACTAAGGAGAGATGTAATCTGAAGAACAAGAGGAAGGACACATTAATTTTAGAGAGAAGAGGACATTTTGGAAAGTGAATTTAGATGTGGGAAAGAGGTAAGAGATTGTGTTGGGGAAAGGATCTCAAAGATTTTAAGTATAGATTTTTCTGGCACATAAGTTTCCAAATTGCTCAATTTTCCTTTTTTCCTCTGGACCTGCCAAATCCAAAGCAAGACAACCGTAACCCTGTCCTTTCCTGCCATTTTGACACTGCAGTAGAGGCAGTCCTAGCTACAGATTGTGAACTGGGAAATCTGGGCTTTCAATGACCTGGGAGGAAAACTAACCTGAATACTCAAACTGAAATATGGATGCAGAGGAAGTCTGGTTTGTGACTGCTTGGTCATTCTGGCTCAGGGTAGAAGCACTCTCATACTTTCCTGAGTTAGTGCTCTCTGCACAGAACTGAAAACCTCCAAGTTTTACTCCCAACTATGATAATATTTTTTTTCATTTCGTGCCATTAATTTTACTTCTATTTCTCCATACATGAAACTTTACTTAGATTAATTCCCTACCTTCCCATTAAGTTTCATTGACATTTTTCACATTGTCTCCAATCAGAAATCTTTTTCTTTAACTACATGAGAGGTTTTTTGTAAATAACTGACCTCACACTAATTTTCTATTCATTTTTTCTTTAACACATGACAATTTATTACTACCCACAATTTAGGTCTACATTGTTTTAAGTAGTTACCAAAATATATTTTGTTACGGAGTTTTCAATAATAAATGAAAGTTTCTAATGGAACATTTTACAAAAAAATACCCAAAACCAACATTTCAACTCTTATAACAAGGGAACTCCAACATTTCTAGCACATTTTTAAATGTTTATTCTGCAAACACTGTTAACAAGGGTGCAGAGAGATTAAACATCTTTAAACATTTTAAAGGTAAAAAAGAATTTTTGGTAGTTGAAACATAGCAGCTACCCATGACATTTATGATAAATGTATACTTTTACTTCATGTATAATCATATAAAATAACTTGCAATTGTGTTAACGTGCTGGCATTCCTTTCTTTTAGCAGGACAAATTAGTATGCATTTATTTAACCTGTCATTACATCATACTGTACATCAGTCACTATGCAATTACAAAGGTAATGGTTACCATGTAATACTGACAAAGCCACTGTTTGGCTCTTGTAATTGGTAGTCAGTAAAATGCATTTTCCACATGATGAATGAAGTAGCCAGAAAAGCAGTCAATGGTGTATGAGATTTGCCAGAACAAAGATTAGTTTTAGAGTCCTGTATAAGCTTGAACATACAATAGCGTGTCTGTTTCTTGTTTTTTCAGTTCTGTTACAAAATGTATAGAGTGAGTTCATCAGGGGAGAGCAGTGAAGGGAAAAGGAGCATATTTTGGGGTGGGGAGGGGAGGAAAGAAACTCAAAGGATAAAATTTGCCATGTGTAAGGGTCAGTCCAAGACCTGTGTCAGTCTTATATCACATTATTATAATTTAAACCCCTTCCTTTCTGCGGCAGCTCTGCTATTGGCTGCAGTTCCTTGACAGAGCCAGAGATGATAGTAGCTGGAGATGACGCAACATGCAGTTAGGATATCTTCCCACAGGTACATTTATTTCTCTCCCAGACAGATGAGGACAAGTTAACTTTAACTAATAGCTAAAGTTGGATGTCTTCCTCCCATTGCCTCTTATGAATTTGTTCCTGCAAACAGATAAACTCTTGGAATCAGTTCCTTTAAGCATTTGTGAGGGCTATATTCATACCTTTCACACATACAAGTTGATTCATTCGGGAAATATTGTCATGCTGTAAAATCTATTGAAGAACCACCTGCAGGGAGGGACTTGGTCTTTTTTCTTGAATTACATTAACCTAATGAATAAAAGCTATTGACTTTGAAGTGACTTCCATGTTTCAAACAGTAATCTGTGTCAAATTTTAGAAGTATTTAGGAATCTGATTCCTAATACAAAGTATGTTTTGCAAACTGATGTATCTGGATAAGTCTGCTTTTTGATTTGCACTTGAAATCCATGGGAGTGAAGCACTTTATGAAATACTTCTTGCTGCTCTGTGACCCGTTGAGCCCAGCACCTGTGTACCCTGGTGTGCCATTCCCAGAGAGGCGCTTGGAGACATTCCGTGGGGTTCGCCTCAGCTGCCCAACAGAGCAGCTTCACCAAGGGATCAGGATGTTGAAAGTGATAAAATAGGTGCCTGCTGGAAATGTGGAAGTTGGCAAGCCAACAAGAGCGCTTTCTGCTCTTGTGCTGCAGTACTGTAAAAGGCTTCACACTCATCCCAAAGAGAAAAAAGCTGGGAAATGTATTACAGAGTTGCCTGACAGCATCAGTCACTTCTCACAGAGACAGCATAAGCCATGGAGGCTACTTCTCTAATCCTCAGACTTTCTCTAGTATAAAACAGATGACCAGCTCTGGTCCTAAAAGGACCAAACAGACAGAGCTCAACTTTCCCCTTGTAGCAGGTTAAGCCTCCAGTGGCTCTGCCAAACTGCAACCTGAGCTCTGTCTTTCAGGGCCCAGCCACCCATAGCATTAGCCCAGTTAGGACAGAAATAAGCAGCGAGGGAGAGAAACACCTCTCCTATCTCCCCCCTCATGAGTCCTGTGGAAGTGCATTTCTTCCAGAGAACTTGTGGGTTTCCCTAGAATCTCAAGAGCCAGCTGAAATTAATACACAATAACCACAAATTTGCTCATGAGGGTCTGACTTTGGTGTGATTAGGATTTTACCTGGTGCATTATTCTTTGACATATAAACTATATATTAAATTTGAGCTAAAAGCTATTCTGTCATGTATTCCTCTCAGAATCCTCTTGTCTGGCTTTTCTCCATGTTCCCTAAATCCATCAATGTACAGATGATTTAATTACTGCATAATACCCAGCAACACTTGTAGCCTTATCTAGTTGAGTATTGTGTCTGTGACAGACATCAAAGCTCACTGGTGAAAGACAACTTATAAGAAACAACTGCTTATAAAAAAATCTTTTCTCTCAGCTTTTCTGATAATCAGTGACTTGGGGAACTGCAACTATTTGCACTCACCTCCTGTTTTACGTCTAAGGCTTAATGTACAGAGTTCTGGATTTCTAGGAAAAAATAAATCTCAGGGAAATTACTTGTCTATGCAGCTGCTATAAGTTGTACATTTGGCTTTTCAAAATATCTGAAGGTAATCATGGTACAAAGAAGCATAAAGAAAGAGTGAAAAAGGGATTTTCTAATAAACTGTGTGACAGCATCCCAAGGTAAAAGACATATATTTAATTTCATGGGACATCTTAGAACAAGAGCAGTAAAAACACTGAAAATGTGCTATGGGATAATGTTGCCTTAACAAGGGGTTGGCCAGCATATGTTATTTCAGCTCTTCTGACTCTAATCTATATGACTCTACACATTCTTTTTAATTGGCCTTCGCTTTCATCTTTCACACTTTGCAGAAAAGCAAAGGATATGAAGAGCTTTGGGAAAAGAGGGAGCTTGGAAGATTAAAACTCAATGTTTGGATTTTGTCTAGAATGAGTCTATAAAGATAAGTTTTTTTGCATACATATTTAATGCCATTTCAGTTTTATGCATTAAGAATCCATACTTCAATGTGTGCACTGTTTTCTGTGTCTTTTAACAACACCAAACCTAAACTGTAAGCTATTGGCAGTACCTCTTCTGAGCTATTTGCCTGAATTATTTCTGCAGTAAATCTCTAGAAATGTCCACTTAAACAGTAAGGGTCATAAATATCTCATGGAAGCCATAAAATACAACAGAATTTTGGAAGTCATAATTTTAATGGATAAAACTGTGCTATAAAAGAAGGGCCTCTGGGACTGAGGCTAAAGTAAAATTTATCTAAGCGAGCTGCGATGCTAATCCATCTGCAAGCGATAAATTACCTTATGTCCCAGGTGTGACATATTATCCAAAGGGTGCCTAGTGATTAAGGACACAAAGGTATAGATGTGGCTGAGGTCCAAGAAAGCCCCAAGCAATTAGTGGTGACTGGAAATTGTCAACAATTGCTCTGAATGTTTGATAGTTTCCTCTGTGCTCAGGTTTGCAAAGGCACACACTCCTGAGTGACTGTTGTTGGTTTCCAAAGCGTGCACGGGGCTCAGTGGCAGGGCCCAGCTGGGGACACATGCAGCTCTGGGCAGGATGCTTACAGACTTTTCAACAAGGTACCAACACACCCCTCCCTGGATCCCACTGAAGTCAGAGGGTCAGGCCAACAATTAGAAAAAAAAAAAAAAGAAACTGGGAACGTTTTTTTTAAAGTACATAAATAGAAATATTTCTGTTTGGTCAGAAACAGAAAAAAAAAAGCTTAAAAAAAAGGCCTTTCTATTCTAAAGGAAACAAAAGTAATTCTTGGAAATGCTGAAATGCATTGTGGTATCATTATGAACTGCTGCAATTCTGAAAGGTCTTTCAAAGAGGCCAGCACAGTCCCCATAAATTAGCAACAATAAAATGTTTAGCCAGAGGGCAGAGTGCATTGGACTGCATACCCAAATCGGTCCATACTGTTATACAAACTGATTATGTTTCAAACAGTAAAAATCGTGAGCTGTTAACGGCAGCAAGCATGTTTACATAACTTGGTGTCACTAGAGAAATCAGAGACAAACTCCTCGTATTCCCTTATTTGCAGGGAAGATGAACAGGATCCAGATGAACGGCTCCCACAGCAAAACCCTGAGTCCCTGCACTGGAAGAGCAGTGCCGCTCCCAAAGCCGGCTGTCGCTCTGCCGGACAGCCCCAGTGAAAGCTTCATCTGGCTGATAAAACACTTGTTTCTGGAAAAGGCCAACTGGGTTATCAGCGTTATTCAGGGGCTGCAGTGGGAGAGGGAGAGCAGAGACATTTGGGGTTGCACTTGCCAGCCAAGAGCATCTGGTATGATAAAGGATGACACGCACTTAGCAGATTAAATGAAGCTTTTGGGTTTGAAACCTGTGTTCTGCTTCACACCCAAACTCACCCTGCCTCATACAGCCAGGTCACACAACAGCCTTTTGAAACCCTCCTTGTGCACCGAGCCCAACAGGAGCCCACTCCATAGCAGGGGGCTGGCATGGTGCCTGGTGCGAGCAGTGCCCTGGTGCTCCTCCCTGCTTTCCCCAGGTGCTATCGTCCAGTTCTCCCACCGACCTGCAGCACACGGGTGTGACAGCTGCAGCACTGTACATGGGCATATGGCAGAGGGGACTGTCGAAAACAGGTCCTCACCATTTATATTCCCAAATCTCCATCTAACCAGGATCCGTAAGATCTACCATCTCTTTCCGGAACCCATGAGAAGGGAAAGCTTCAAGAGCAGCTTATAGGAAAGACATAACACATGATATTATGAACATACAAAGAGATAACACTGCTTCACTCTATGACTAGGTTGGGCTAGATGGAGAGCTGGATCCCAAACAGAAATGACAGTTTCAGCCCCTGTGACAAGGTATTTTCCATCCTTGCTGGAGGACTCAGGATACCCAGCAGACCCGGGGTAACACAGTCACACTGAAAGTCTCATTTGACATTTGGGAGTTCCCCTTGAACTGCCTGTGAGCCTGCTGTAGCTCACAGTCTGGCCTGTTCTCACCTAAATCACTGGGTCTCTTCAGACCCAGCTCAGTCAATGCCTTAACTACCAACAATCTGGCTGCTGTTATTCATCAGCTGCTTCTCTACCTTTTCGCTTTTTACCTGAAATAAGTTGGTCCCTATTTACACAGCAGTATGTCATATGTCCTATTGGAAGGGTTTGGGGCTGTTTATCTGCCTCACTGCAGCTTCCAAAACCTCTGCTAACACCAGGGTTCTCATTTCCATACAAACACATATGAGAGCTGTGCTCCTTCCCCAGGGAAGATGCTACCTATTGCATTGTTCTGCTCTTATACAAACAAAATCACCATCCATCTAAAGACCTGCTATTTCTCACAGAATGGACTTAACTGACTGTGCTCTATACTCCTGGGCTTTGACATCCTTGTTGCTACTGATTTCCAGTACCTTAATGTGGATTAGTTCACCCCTAGAAAAATTACCAGCATTTGAAAAGATGCCCTCATTAAACACTAATCAATATAAGGCTGTTTCTGCAGTCATTTTCCATTGAACTCTCTTTTTCCCAAATTAGTCTTGTTCACTCCTTGCCACAAACTCAGGGTTTTGAATAAAGGCTTCATTATCTTCTGACCTATCATGGAGACAAAACCAGAAATTTCTTCCCTATCCAGCGAGAGTAATCTAGCAGAGGTGGAGCTCCCTCTTGGTGCCAGGGAGCCTGCTGTATGTCCCGAGGGGTTTAGTCATATGGAGAATGCCAGATATTGAGCATCAGTACAGAGAGTCTGAGGAGGAGCTGCTTCAGGGGAGAGCAGGGTCCATGGCTACAGCCCTTCTCTGCATTGCAGAGCAATTCACTCAGCCTTAGTCAGACTCCGCTTTTGCCACTTTGCTGAGTATGGGTGCCTTCTCTCACCTTTAAGCACCAGAGTAAAGAGTCTGCTTGGATTACTCCTGATGCATATTTTAAATGATGGTTTTTATAAGCCATTAGAAAATCAGCTTCAATGAAAATTAAAAGATTGAGACCCAGTAATTTCACCCTCCGGTGCCTTATTAGAACTATTTTTAGAAGTGAGACAGGCTGTAGTGGGGAGGAGAAGAAAGCAGGAAGAGGAGGGGTGGGACTCTGTGTCCTATCAGAGCACACTGGATTGCCACTTACATCCTGCTACAGTTCAGTTTATGAATTGCAAATGGTCCCTTCAGAGGACTCCATCTGAAACCGGTTTGTCAGCATCCTTCCCATGTCAAATTGTTGTGACCCAGGGAAAACAGGTGAGGGTCAGGCTACTGCAGGGGGCTAAGCAGTCCTCTGGTACTGCTAGTGATCTGCCACCGTGCAGTGGCATCCACTGAGCAGGGGACAGGCAAGGCAAGCAGCTGAAGCCCCCGTGCGAGAGCTACATGCAGCCATCCATCATTGCTGATCTGTGCCTTTGACCAGACAGAGACCCTCCCCTCCTTGCCTACCTTTACTGTAGTCGTGGATGTCACTTGTTCATGCTCTGATATGCAGCTAAGGGTTACTAAAAGAGAACTTACCAGGCTGGCTATCAGATCCTCACTGACAGAAGCAAGGAAGATGGGCTATAAGGTTGCTAGGGAGGGTTCTTTGGGGTTCCTGCATAGTGACTGAGTTTACTGGATATTTCAGCTTGCATACACCACACAGTTAAAAAAGTTAAATATAATGTCTCATTTCATTTATTTAACTCCAGAAACTGGAAGGCTGTGTGTAGACCTGAGTGAATGCATTTTTGGCAAATATAAAATATAAATATAAAATATATCTATTTTGTAATGCAGCTATGAACTGAAAGACTTGTTTCAGTCAAAAAGGTGAGGGGAAGATGTAGGCATTTCTAAAGTCTAAATATTTTGTTTCAGAGTCCTTAAGACAAGAGAGTTTAATTTGTCGTTTCAGAATACCAATTTTATTTTGATGTTGGGGTACAATTTTAAGTAAAAGAGATAAGAGTTCAATTGTCTGAAAGCAAAGTGTTTTATTTTTGGTTCCCACAAAATAATTTCTTTGAGTTCTTTAGGGGCTGGTTGGCTTTGGCCAGTGACAGTAAACTCTTGCTATGACTCAAGATCTGGGGAACTGGACTTGCCTTCCCCAGATCCTGGCTCTCCCAGTGACCTGCACAGGGACTTTTCCTGTGTCTCTCCTCAATTTTCTGCTTGCCTGGCTGGGCTGAGAGCTCCCTGGGGACAGGCACTGCTGCCAGACACCTACTCATGCAGCTCCTGGCGTGCTGGGATTTCTGTTTACATAGGTGCTGCTGCACTGGGAGCACTTTAATAAATGTCTCCCCTCTCATACAAATGTTATTATAACTGCTGAGGTTGAGCAAAGTAGAAAGTCCCACACCTGTCCTTTCCCAAGACTTTGAGAAAGAGAAGGGAACACAAACCAGCTGCAACTGGAAACCACAAAAGGTTTGATCAGAGTTCATCACTGAGGTAGCAATATTAACCATGCTATTATAACCAACATTTGAACCTACATTCGTAAACAGAGCTGACATTTGTCCCCAGGAGAGGCTGATGATATTTCATGAACACATGAGCCGTATGGGTGTTTCTTCTGATTCTGACATGCTGGTTACAAAAGGCAAGTAGCAAATCCAGACTGAATCCACCTCCCTGCTTCTGTCATGTAGATATAGCAGGTGGCTGGCGCAGTTGGGTGCGTAATGTTTGGATGTCTTCAGTCCTCCAGAATTAGCCATGAGGCTTCACTAAAAGACTCCCTGAACCATAATATAAAAATAAAATGTCAAACATATGCTATACAAAAAAGGAAACAAAAGAAAGGCTGTAGTTATAAACGTAATATGAGCTTACTGAGGTCCAGGCTGCCAGGGACATCACTGCTGTAGGTTTTAATGTGTTTTGAAATAGAAACCATTAGCATCTCATGTATAACAATTCGAAATATACAGTAATTTACAATCTTACCCCAGAGTCTATTGCATAAATCATTAATGTATTTCACTAATTTTTGGAGGCAGTGAAAGAAGGAATGGGATGCTCCTTCTCTCTGCCACAATCCCTGTTGCTACCACGGCCCCCATGAACACCATGTGACAGAAAGGAACATAAATGGGGCAGAGGAATCCAGTCTAAGCAGCTTTCATTCTTTTGGGGTTTTTATTTTCACAGTATGTGACCCTTCTGCTCCTCTCAGAGCACAAGCACTGGCAATGGGGTCACTAAGCAGGGCGCAAGCTGTTGAGGGGGCCCTTTCTCCTTGAGACCTCTGCAACTGCTGTTAGTATTTCAGCAAGCTGGAAAGTATGCAGTTGCAGGGCTGTGTTTCAGTGCAGATGCAGAAGATTTGATCACTGTGGTCCCCTCTGCTGGTTTTGACAAAAGAGAGGAACAGAACAATCTGTCAAGCAGATCCAAAAATGTCCCAGGTCTGGTCCAAACCCAGAAACTCATAACTAGGGGTCAGACTTCAAATCTGGTCCAGAACTGTGGACTGTGAAAAATGTGGTGTGATGGTTGGGAGGAATGTCTGTGCAACTGCTGGTAGGACTCTCCTGAAACCACAAATCCTGCTCAAATCCCACCTAGGTGATAAGGTCTCCAGACCATGGACCATGTCTTTTATTTGACTGCAAGACTCCTGGCAAATTTATTAAAAATCATGGGAAAAAATAGTCAGCTGTGGGGTCTACCATAACTATTTATTGAAGCTTGAAATTGGAACCTCTGTAGGAGAAAGCCGGGTTAGTGTGTAGTATTACATATCGTACATGCTGAAAAACAGTGAAATGAGGAAACTTCAGTAGCTTAAGATGGGACAGCTGTCACAAGAGAGGAGAGATAATGTTCTTCCATGTTTTTCCTGTGTCAGACCTAAGAAACCTTCCTCATGTGGTGGCACATGACAATGAGGTCCTTCTGCAAAAACTCATTAAGTTTTCAGATTTAGCTTTTTCCAGAAACTTTTCTTATTTACTACTTGTAAGATCCTCAGCCCTCAGTCCACCATTGCCATCACCCTTCCCCATAGCCCATCACCATGTTATCATCAGGCTGCTGCCCACCAGATCTTCTTCCCTCTCCCCAGCACAATTGCAGACCTCATTTCAGGGGCTCCTTTGTCACCTCCTCCAAACACAGCTTCCAATTCCTTTCTCTTCTGCCCTGCCTACCCCTCACACCTGCCCTTCTGTTGCTTTCCTTCTCCTGCTCAGCTCTGAATTTGGATTCCTCCCTTCAGCTGCTGTCTGCAATTCCTATGTCCTCTCCAAAAAGATTTCAGAGAACCAGGATTGGTTTATGCTTCCCTCTCCCTAGATCATATCCCTAGGATACCTGTATCCCCTCCTCTGCCTGTCTGTAACCCTTTCCCCACTTCTCATCGGGACAGCTATAGTGGGCATGTTATCTCCTACATGGGATGTGTCCCTATGCTTTATCCTGGGCACAGCACTGCCTTGGGTTCCTCCCTGGCTCCAGCTTCCTTCCACATGCCCTTCTTCCAGGTACCCACTTCCCTCCCACATTCTGGCTTCTGATTCTCTTCCATCCTCTCCAGCCATCCCATTAAAGACCCAAACAGGATCCTAGAGGGTCATTTCCTTCTTTAATTTCCTAAAAATAAAGTGCTCTAAAATTCAGTGCTGTTTGTTTTGGTATGTGATCAGTAAATACTCTCTGGTACTAACCCATTACAATTGACTTTTATTTTGTTTTATGATGATGCAATCAGTGTGGTCATGCGGCCACACAGAGAGAAACAGTATGGCACACAGTGAATTTAGCATTCACGCAGGTAAGTAGCGGGCCAGACTGCAATACATTGCATTTACTCTGCTTGTCTGACAACTCTGATTGAGGCATAAGTCTAAAATATACTCTGACTCTTTACAGATAAATTATTTCTGTAATTTGTTAAGCTGCATGTGCACATAAGTCTGGAGAAGCAAGAATTTCTGAATTTAAAGGCTTAAAAAGAAGACTGCAGGGCAAAAAAGCAAAGTTGTCATGAGTAATGAAGATAAAGTACCTTTGCAATAAATTTAATTATGCAATAAAGTGCCAGTGTGGTGTGCAAGGAATTTTCTCAAGGTTCCCAAGGTAGGTTTTCATTCATTTTGTCTTGCATTCTTGAGCACTAGCAGTCAGACTTCCGAGAGAATAGATTAAAATATGTATATTACCTCTCTTCATTATTTGTCTTTTAAAAGTGTGCCAGAGACAACATGTACAAGTTGGAAACTCTTCAGTTTAAGAATGCAGAAGCCAAGAACTATTCGTGTAAAGGTAATTATTTGTTTATTTGGTTTCTGCATAACATATTCAAATACAACATCTCAGTTTCTTTGAATAAAAGTATCAGTGGTTTATGTCACTGTTTGCGCACTTTTCCACAAGCACATTGCCCCACGTCTTTGGCACTCTAGTTCAGTAATACAGATGTAGATCTCACAGATACTTTATGTGCATGACAAATATGATTGTAAACTCAGTGTTAATTCTTCCGTTTCTTGTGTATTCGGTCAGCTGCTGTGAATAGAGGACTTGGGGAGTGGCCATTCAGCTTTTACAGAAAAAAGATCATAACTGAAATGGATGTGATTTTCCTATTCATGTAATTTTTAACCACAAGACAACAGTAGGCTTGTCTAGATTTTCAGGTACAGTGACCCACATTTGTGCTGATATATCCTGGCAGAGTCTTATTGACTTCAGTAGAGCTCAAATTAACCTGACACCCAGGAAATTCAGCCCTCTTTTCATTAGGAACATTTGTAAATATTCCTCTGAGAAGGCAAAAGTAGTCTCAGCATTTTCCTTGAACACAGTCACATGTGCTGCAGCCCCTTCTGTTGCCTGTCATGTTGGTCATTCCAGAAGGTAATCAGGTGGTCTATGGTCATCCCACATTTTGTTCTGTGTTTGGCCTGCACACTGGTGGTGTTCTGCTGTACAATCTTGTGGCTTGCTATATACGGATTTGGGCTTGGCTTGTACTCACTGTGGTCTAAAGTCATGTAGGAAGGATTAGAAGCAGAATCTCAAGTAGGAAGATGGTTTAGAGCCCTGTGGAGGTTTTCTCACGGAAGGAGTAAAAACCCTTCCACACAATCATCTCTAAAGAAGAGATTACCTGTTTTCATTTAGCACTGAAACAAACTCAAGCATCTCTGAGATGTTTTTGTGGCTAATGCGCAGCTGGTATTATGAGAAATACTGTAAGTTGTGGCTGAATCCTCTTCTCATCAATGCCCATGTAAGTCTGAAATGACAACTTTTTGCTGAAGGAGTAACCCAGTTTTACACTATCATAACTGAGTGCAGAATTTAGCCCAAAGGTTGAATGTCTTTGTCCCAATGAAGAGACTAAACATAGTCAAATCAAATCAGCAAATGAGTACCCCTCAGAGGCGCATGAATTGATATCATTTAAAACTGTCCTTCATATTAGGCTATTGTTCTGGAAAGCATTTGGGCATGTCCTTATCCTACACCAACTGAAGGCAGTAAAGCACGTAAAACACATGCTGAATTTCAAGCTGATGCCCCTGAGATTGTAATGCTGGTAGTGAAGACTTTTGATGAGCTTCTACCTGTGCTGCAAAGCAACATAAATTAGGTAAATGTGTTGGGTCACTGCCTGCCCTCCACTCCTGAAAAGCAACCTCTTGGACAGAGCAGCAGGGACCAAAGGGACCGCGTGGTGGTGGGAGCCAGACAATTGTGCAAGCATGGCAGGATCAGTGGAAGACCCTGGAGGCTGTGGGCAGGGCAGTGGCATGGACCAGTTCTGCCTCACATCTGTAACTGGGAGTTATTTGGTTGGGTTCATGGTACGTTCAGCATGGCATTATTCTGCCCCCTTAGGAAGTCTCTGTATGTTCTGTAGTTTCTTAACAAATTCTTATAAATAAGTAAAATGTAAGTAAATTTTCTTAAAAATAAGTAAAGTGTTACCTATACTTTATGTCTGAAAAATAAAATATAATAAAAGTCTCCATTCCTCTGTGTTAAGTTTTTCCTGCTCAAGACCTCATATACCTCTCTCTCTTCAGCTGATGACATACAGAGATTTTTAGGCAAATTTAACAGTCTTTTTGCATCCCTGCTCTTTCACAAAGGTGGATTTGACCCTTGTATAAATGAGGAGCACAGCACTATACTGCTGTGCAGATATACTTGCTGTGTTAACAACATATTTACTTGCGACCATGAATGCTTTAAGTTTCATGACAGGACTGCTAAGGTCAGAGATGAAGCTAGTACACCATGCCATTTACAAAACATCTCAGGGTGACTAGAAATGTCCTGGAACAACCATATTATACCCTACAGAGCCACAAAGTTCTGCTTCTAGGAAGTTAGTACTGCTTGGAACAAGAACTTGCACTGACCATTGTGTAATAAATTACACATTTTTTTTCCAACATCGACCTCATACTTTGGTTTTCCCTTGACACCTCTGATATTTTCACGGTCCATGACCTGTTTGTATATCTCATGTAGAGGACTCGTTTTATTACAGATTTTAAAATGGCATCATACTGACTAGGAAGTTTTGACACATGGTCTGAAATCAGCCATACCTTCTTTTTCCAGCATCCATGTTGTAGCAGCATATGGCTGTACATACCAGGGACAATCCTGGGACAGCACAGCACAACACGCAGCAACGGGTCCAAGACAGTCCCTGGTGAGGTACGGTGGCTGTGCTGAAATATTACCACTTTGCTAGAGCATCCTTTCAAAAACCTTCACAACCTGACCCAAAGCCTGCTGGGAATCTTTTCAGGGTTTTCCATCAGGACATCCTGGTCTGATTGTGAACTAAATGCGTTTAGGTGAATGCGCAGTATGGGACCTTTGAGAAAAGTCAAGGTACCACAAAAGAACACCCGTATCTATTAGGGAGTAGCCAGGATCAGTGAACTAACTGAACTTTAAGGAGCTACAGTAAAGCATGATTATTTTCACATGCATGTTTCAAGTTAAGAAGCTGGCTTTGTGTTTCCATGCTAGGTTCAAAGAGGAAAAAATATCACATATGAATCCAAACATTTATAAATCGGAGACATCTTTTTTTCAAAATTCCCTGTCAGAAAATTAGCAAAATTCTGCCTGTATGGAGTTTATAACAATGTGCAACATGATGAAATGTTGTCTTAGGAACAGAGAGATGGGTTCCTTGAAACCTCTCTGCAGAAATATATGTATTTACTTAGAAATCCATGGAATAGATGACTTCAGAGCTTTTCTTTTTTTCTTTTTGTCCTGCTTCTCTTTTGCACATATTCCCAGGCACTGAGAGAGTGTTACCATAGTGTTTTTGTACTAGGTTTCATCATGAAAAAAAGGAAAGGTAGTGTTGATGAATCCAGAACACATTTTGCACAGAAAATTCCTCTCCTTCCCCTTCACGGTGAGGGAACATGTTGAATTTTGAGGGTGTTTGAATGGCTTTAATGGAGCCGATGTGAAGGCAGAAGTAGAGTTTATATATAGCAACTTAGAGCAGAGAGGGAAAGCAGCATGTGTGCACTGGAGGGACAGGGACAGAGCTACCCAGAAACATCGTAAATTAACATTGTGTGATGACATATGAAAAAAAGGGACCTTGTTAACGAACCAAATTGTTATTGCAATGAATGTTTATTTTTAGTTACAGGAGGTATGTTTTAGAAGCTATTAGTCAAATAAAAAAAGAAGGGGGGGATTTCGTTCAACATCTAACCACATGCTTCTGCCCTGCAATGCAGGGAAACAAGGACAGCATTGGATTTCACAGATAGCACCACAGACAGCTATTAAGGCCTAATCCAGTCTCATATTTCTGCCCAGTGCTGGCTAACTACCAGCCCAATTTGCTTGCTTCTCTCTCCCTGTGTTTCTTCATTGTTTCAAGCCATGCAGAGACTTACCCTAATAATGGGTCAACCCTCAGCCAAATGTGTTCAATTGAAGGCCACCATGGGAGAATGGCAGGATATTGTCTTTCCAACAGCAAGTGAATTTCAGGCAGCTTAAGGCGGTATCCATTTCACTATAATGCTGGTTTATGTTACAGCCCTTTTCAAACTTCTAATTGCCCTGTACTGCTGACATTTATAGACATCCCCGACTTTAAATGAAAACACAACACTGAGGTCAGGAGGAGGTTCTGGGACAGCAGAGATCCCAGGTGAGGCCAAGGGAGGAAATTGCTTCAGAATTTCCAAATGCCAAATATGTTGGGGTGGGGGAGGACAACAGAGAGAAGAATAAAACCCAGAGGTGAGGGAGACCCTATTCATAGCCCCAAAGGTATGGATGCTTAATAGCAACTCTTATTTATCCACACATTCGAGGTCTGGAGCGCAGCATGTCCTCTCTCTCCGCACTTTCTCCCTCCCAGGTATAAACATTTTAAGATATTTATTCATCTGGATGTGTGACTCTGTTTTGGCCCAGCTCTTCAGCTGTGATACATTGGTGGAGCTCCAGCTAAGTCAGTGACTTTATGCCAGCCAAGAACCTGGTTCTCAGTAGAGTGAGAAAGTGCTCTGCCTATTACAGAGAAGAAAACTCCCAGATTTTCTTTCTTCTGTCCAGGCATCCTCATCTGAGGGAAACGGATTTAGCAGTGGCTGATGGTAGGAGATATCATTACATAGGCTGGCCCTTGCTTTCCAACACACTGCACCACCTGTCAGCTACAACATGAGGTGAAATCTGAGTTAAACGGTCAAATTGAAGAAACAAGACATGTTTCTCATTCATGCAGTGATCTGTTAGTGGTAGACTTTGCTCACTTCACATTAACCTTGTGGTGTAAATGGCTCCATTATTCCAGGGGAAAAATGCCTTGCAAAGGCAAAAGTGAAGGGATGCTACCATGTTTTTGTGAAGTGTCATTTGTTCCCTTGCATCTACAACTATTTTTACACATTTCCAGGGGGGGTTGAAGCCTGGCCTGTGCTCCCAGCTGCTTGGCACCCCTGGAACCGAGCCGGTCAGAGCAGGGTGGCAGAAAGCACAGGCTATACGAAGGAACACACTTTCTTCATTCAGCCTCTTCAAAAGATGCCTATACCTTCAAGGCATTATCCCATCCTATGCAAGGGAAACTTGCATCAGTGAGAAACAGTGGGGAAGAAACTCTGCAGAGCCATAGCCTCAGTACCCAGTGAGAAAGGCTGCAGCTCCTCAGTGGAGCACAGAAGCAGTGCATGATACCAGGAAAGCTCACAGATCTGTGGAGCACATGCAAGGGAAGAAGACATGTCAGCTGGAGGGACCCCTTGGCTCTCTATTGTGAGTGCTACAGCTCCTCAAGCAGTCTTAACAGGTCATCGTTTTGTTCCTGCTGAAGGATTTCCTACAGCATCAACAAGGGATGATCTCTTCCTACTACTGAATGGAGACAAATTCAAGGGGAAAAGGGATAGGAAGGGGACTGCAGAGATAATGACCTTGCTAATGACACTAAATGATGGTATCCTGGGAATTTATTTTTTCTCTGTCTTTCATTTAACAAACACAGGCAGGCAAGGAGTAAAACTGCAATTCACAGTTAGATTAGCAGGAATGTTTATGCCAGGTTGGATGGGGCTTTGAGCAACCTGATTTAGTGGAAGGTGTCCCTGTCCATGGCAGGGTGGTTGGAACTAGACAGTCTTTAATGTCCCTTCCAACCTAAGCCATTCTGTGATTCTGTGATTCTATGATTGGGATGTGAAAAATTCCTATGCTTTTTGATCTGCTGCTTGGCACTGTATTTTTTTTTTTTCCCCTTGTGTCACTATCACCTTTTGAAAGACAGGATTATGAACTGTGAGACTGTGATGGAAGATACATGATATTGGACTAGAACTTGGACAATAAACCCAGATTACTATTCTAGAACTGGCCAAAATTAAGGTAATTGTGTATCAATTATGTGAAAAAGATGCTAAATGGCAATGCAGACTGATGGAAAACATCTATATATGGCTTGTGTTTCAAATACATTGTTAAAAATATGTTTAAAACTTTCAAGTACATAATATTTTTTACTTGAAATACAGTCAATTTTATATATAATTCTATATTTCTGTGATTACAGGTTGATATTACTAACGAATATTTATAATGCTTTTATATAGTAATAAAAAAGTCTTCCAAACATATCCAACTGTGTGCTGATTTTAAAGTCCTGTGTTTTATCCTGCCTATAGATACACTTCCACAACTTTCTTTGCAAATTACCTAGTAGACATGCACCAGCTATTATGCAAGATATTCAGTAGCTGCATGGTAACAGGTTAGATTGCTTCAGGCCAATTATTTATGTTGCTAATGATGATAATGATTCAAATGCACCTTCAGTGTCTTTCAGTTGGAGACAAGGGACAAAATGTTTTTGAAAATCCTGTGACAAATGTCTTAATAGGTTTGATTCAGTTGCTCATATACAGATACTCAGTATCACTCCAGAGACCTTACAATATCTGACAGAGGGTATCTGGCACACAGGACTGGCAGATATAAATAGCACCTCCAAGAGAATGACACATTTCTGGACCAACAGCTTGAATATCTTTATGATGGTGGGGGGTGGTGGGGCGGTGGTGCAGAATACTCTCCTATGTTTAGGAGAACTGAGCCCTGGGTATCTGACAGTGCTTATAGATCTGACCTCTCCTCATCATAGCAACTTTAAATTAGAAATTATCAACCCAAAGGTAATTTCTGATAAAGAAATGAGTCTTTCATTGTGCAGGGAGAGGTTCACTTACTTGTATTTCATGTGGAGAAGAAGCATGGGTGTCACATAGACAGCCAGTAAAATTCAGAGGAGATCCACTCCCTTTAGTGGGGAGATGTTAATGAGCCACACTTAGGGAAAGGGTCTGGCAAGATTCCTCTTCCTGGAATTTTTGCAATTATATAGAATCATAGAATGGAATATCACTTGACCTGTCACCAATGAGGAGACAATGAAGAGAAGCTCAAATTCATTTGACCCAGTGTTTGTCTTGATTTTGAAAATACAGTTCAAGTTTTAAATAACATCCTATTAATACACTGAAGTTTAAGACCTCAGTGAAGTTTATGACCCTATAAAGCAAACCTGGACCTAAAGGAGTTGTATTTCCTTATGTTTGTATCTGTTCCTATCTCCAGGCACCAGCAGAAGATACTGAAGTTCCTCTTTATAGAGAGGACAGTAAGTCCCATGGTACTGTGGTGTGGTACCTGCACGCTGAGACATAGGTGTGGAAGTGACTACTGAGCAGAATGTACAGGACAGTCCTCCTTCTTCTTCACTCCTGCAACTGCTCGTCATGCTTCAGCTCATCACTTACAGAACTGAGACTTAAAAACCTTGTCTTTCTTTCAGCATCCCACTGTTGTGTCAGGGTTAGTCAAGTAACATTTGTGCTGTGTTAAGCTTTCAGTGGTTTTTCTTCTGATACTTTGGAAGGTCTGGGCCACAGCAGTCTTGTCCAGCTTCACTTTCTGCCTGATTCACGCTTCCCAGACTGCACAGGAAACTCCAGAGCTGGAGAGAGGGAAAGGAGAGGGAGATCTCTTGCAAGTGCATTCATGCAGTATCCCATCTTTGATTTTTTTTTTTCCAGAGTGGTGACAACCTGAGTCTGTGTTATTAATAGATCCAGTGACTGAAAACAAACTCACCCATTATTTTATTTTATTTTAGTGAGAGCTGATATTTCCGTTTAAAATTCTCCAACTCAAATTTATTGCTGGAGTATAAATTACATTTTCTATTTCCTCTCTCTCCTCTTAATTTCTGCCAAGTGACAATACTGTCTCAGGAGGAAAAATGTCATTCTCCTAATAAGATATGTCAGCTCCCTTAAGCCCTGGTAGGTTTTTATTTGATGCTTTTGTTCCTTTCTGATTCTAGCTGTTCATGAAAAAAAGGTCTCTTCAAAACAATGCTTAACATAAAAATATTTATGAATGGGAAATCTATTTCTAATACAGCTCCTTGCTCTTACACTATCATTTCTGAGCAGAAACTGACCTATGTTTCCACTGTTTTCAGATTTCAGCTTGTTAAAGGGAGTATTCGGTATGCAGCACAATGTTCAGCCAACATTTCATTACATTTTGGGATCCAATTACTCATGCAGAGGGGTTTTTTTGTAAATTGGTGTAAGTTTCCTTTTCCTGGAGAGGTTTTATTTTAATTCCCTTCAGTCTGCAATCTCCTACAAGTATTTAGTGATACTTTTTTAAATTGTGGCAGAGCTACAAAATAAATATTTTTTTTTTCTTCCTTTTTCTTTTTTTCTTTTTTAACAAATCTGGAAGAGAACCAAATCCAGATGAAACGCATCTCCAAGATTTTTGAGTGAAAGCAACATTAAAGGATATCTAATTAGACCTACAGTAATAACATCACCATCCTTGTTATGGGACATACATATGTCTAAAGGCTTGTGATCTGCTGAGCTAGGAAGTTAGCAAGCTGGAGGGTCTACCACAATTTCTGAGCACCCAATCAGCTACACCACATATTACACACACCATGGAAATTATAACCTACTCTATAGCTTTTGTGTAATCAATTCGGAATGACCAGATTTTCTCTCAAAACAAGACTTCCAGGATGCAAAAACCACAGATCTGAACAAAACCACAACTCCCTATATGCACACTATCACATTTTTATATAGTACAGTGAATCTAAAGAATTTAAAACAAGATGCAGAAAATCTGAAATGCCAGCAAACTAGTGGTGCTGTTTGCCTATGACCACAGAAAATGGCTTTGGATGTCCTATACAGCCTGTAACTTTTTAAAGAACATTTAATGAGTACATAGGAATTGCCATCCATGAATCCAAGCATATAGCCTCACCAAATCCTAATATAGCATCTCTTCTGTTTGCTGTTGCTTGGCTCCTGAATTCCAGCACAGTCTTTAAATGATAAACTTCCTTACTCTCTGAAATGTTGATCTGTGCTTGTGAATTTTAACTAACATCTGTTCTTAAGAATTTCAATTACTTTGCTCAGCATTGATGTAAATTGTTGGGGTTTTTTTTTAGTTTTACCCTTCTACTGCATCTATTTGCCATTTTATGCAACACTGAGTTCTGATGCTTTTATTAACCTTGGCAAAAGCCAGGAAATTGAATATCATAAATAAGTATGTCTGATCAATTTGGAATAGCCCATGACTGCCATGCAATGAAGGAGGCATTATGGACCAGTTCTGTTCAAGAAGAGGTACAAGGCAGCATCTTACCTTGTAAAAGCCCCATGTATTTTGCCACATTTCTGTTGTCTTATCCCATATGTTGTGAATATGGTGAAGTTAGTGAAGTGAAAAAGAACATTAGAGGATAAATTTATCCCAGGTATCGCAGAGTCTTCATTCAATCTATATTCTGGCCTAAATCTTCTTCTGTTTAATACTTCTTCCTTGCTGAGGTTTTAGTAGGGAACATTACTTGTTTTCACATCCAACAAAGCATTTTTACTCATTAATTTCTCCATAAATCTTCTTCTTTCTTTTCCTTTATTTTTGCCTGAGGAGTTTGGATTTGAAGCTACCAACCTAAAGCTCAAAAGACCTGGACCTAAATCCCAGACTCTTAAATAGCCCATTTGTATGGCCTGAGGAAAATCTCTCTGTCTTCATGGACATAAGCAGAGGGGCGGGGACGATGGGGGGATGGAGAGTGTTTCCCTTCTCTCTTGCACCACACTGTCCTTCTCCCGGCATTACATGAGAGGAACCCATCTGGCATCTCTATTTTAAAGATGCAGCCGCTGCCACAGCCTCAGAGGATAGACAGATGTGCCTTTGCAGCAGTTGTGAGTGTGGTTTGAAAACTGCAAATAATGTCTAAGCATCGCTGAGCAGGCTCTGAGAGAAACTAAGAGCACTCATATGGACGGTCATGTCATCCCAGCAAGGGATGTGGCAATAAGTTCTGGTGGGCTTGTGGTAACAAATTGACAGGGGAGCAAACTTGATAGACTACTCTGGCTAGTTAAGTAAAAGTACATCTGCCGATATGCTTGGTTCTTCAAGCATAAATAGGAATTATGTCATTTTCCTCTCTAACACACATTAAGGGTATAAACACTGATGCCCGTGGTGGTCCTATACTAGAGGAATAGGGGCCATACTCACTTCTAAAGAGGAACATTTCTTCACAGCAACTGGCCCCCACATTTTTGAGGCTGAACTTTCAGATTCTAAATTCAGTCAATTCATATCACATTATAGTACCTCATTTTTGGGTCAGTTTATGCTGTCATAAATATTAGAAATTTCTTAAGGTCATGAAACTCTAGTCTTTTGTCTATAAATATCTACACAGTAGATATCAGTCCATGAGCTGCCCATTCTTGCTTCCCTTTACATTCATTTGGAGAAAAAGAATATGTTTACAATGGATTTTTTTATGACATACTTTAAAACTGCCCAAATCCCTTCTGCCGGGACAGATAAGAGAGTGTACAGAAACTAGCTGGCAATTGTCTTTATTTTATTATTCAAATCTTACCCATGAGAGAGCTGGGGTGAGGCTCTTGGAGGGTCAATGCTTTTAAGACAGAGGTAGCTGAACGGAGGGGCTGCACAGCCATGTGACCACAACTGCCTCGTGTAATACAGGAGCACATATTGCCCTGGCTGATGGCTCAGGGAGCTAAAGCTCTCTCCTCTCACCTCTGTGATAAATCCATGCTTGCAAGTTACGGCTGCTTTAGACAGAGAAAAAAAAGATAGGGAGCAGTAAGTGTCTGGTTAGAGAAATAACCAATTAACCCGAATCAACTTTCAACACAGAGGTATTTATTTTGACACATAATAGCACAGTATTTATTTATAGGTCTTTTCTGGCCTCCAGAAAAATGTTCTGCTTTCTGTTGTGCTCAGTGAAATTGATCTGGGTGCTCTGCACCCCTCTTGTTATCACTGAAGTATTTAAACACCTAACCCCTTATCTCCATCATGTTGTGGATCAAAATGACTGAGTGAATGTTCTGAAACTTTAAGCCATTAATCTGGAGTTATTCCAAGAAATATTTGCAGAGAGAGCCAACAAGGAAACAGATTTACCACTTTTTAGGAAAATATGATGGGGAGAATGGGACACGATTTCCTTTAATGTTTAGTCCATTCTGGGCCAAATAATAGTTAGGCCCAAATCATCTCTTCCTCCATCCTGCAGCTATTTAGAGAAATTAACACTTTTTCTGAGTGCTAACAGGAGGTTACTGTTCTCAGACAAAACTGATTGCCCAAGGCTGGGGACCCAATGGTCCTGTCCTTCGGACAGAGCTGTCAAGAATGAAGAGAATTTGCAGAACACTTCTTTGTTTTGCTGAAAGTGTCTCAAATTCATTACATTTTCAAGAAAACAAATGCATACATTACACAGACAGGTTTTGCCATCAGAAAAATGTTTACGGATGTATTCATAGTAAAGAACAAAGGCATAAAGATAAACAAGACCCTGACAAAGAAAAGTATTTAACACTTTGAAGTATGTGTTCAGAGTTAATCATCTCCATAATCACTTTCTTGAAGTCTGTCCAAAATACAAAACTAACGTACTTATTTTTCTAGAAGTGAAGCTGGATGATGTGGTCCCGGTTTTCTTGCATGTCCTGTTGTATCAACCACATAGCCCCAGAGAGTACAAAACCTCTGTTAGACGAGAACAGCTGCATTTAATATACAGTTTCAATCCAGAGAAATATATCAAGCCCAGCAAACAGTTTTTGCATGCATATATATACCACCTTATCTACAAATATACAGTCTGAATGTGTTTGCATTACTTCCTAAGCTGTTGCAAGGCATAAGAAAACAACACAGCCAAGCAGCCTACCATAGGACATCCGCCTATCAAATAGAATGTGACATAAGTAAAAACTGCAGTGTAGCTTCACACAGCTCAAGCACATGCATTATTTAGTGGTGAATATCCTGAGAGATATGGTGTAGCCCTAAGCAGGTCCTACAGTTCCTCTTGCACCATCACCCTGAGTGGTGTTTCCTAGGGTAGCAGCCACACCAATGATCAGTTTATTTGCTCCCAGCATTGTCATGTCTCTTTTCTATGTCCAGACATTTACTGTGTTATAATGGACGAAGAACATTCTAGTGTGATTTTTCAGCCTACAAAGGCAAGTACTTTAAGGAGATGGTCCTTCATAAACTCTGAAGTTTTCCTACCATGGGTAGCAGCTACTCATTGTGGTGGGGTTGGGGGGAGTCTAACTTACAGCATTTGCAGCTCAGTTACACCTTATGTAGAGTACCCTTCTATAGGAATATATATGAAAAGATGTGAAGGTAATATGTGCCACCTTCTCTATGCTTGCAAACAGTTGCACTTTCACTCATCCCCCCTAACTTTAGACATCTGCCTCTGACATTGTTCCTCTCTCCACTGACAGAAAAAGAAATTTAGCAAGTCTCGGCCCATGACTTAAGCATCATTGCCGAGGACCTGAAATTAGGTGGGTTGATTCCAGGTTTCTGTGATGAACTACCATGGTCCCTCTCCACTTAAATTCTAGATGCAGCTTCAGTAATGAGACACTTTAATAGTTGAACCTGTCCTTGCCCTGCCTGAGGTTACACACTGCTACATACCTATTTGTTCTTGATCATCAATGCTGCAAATGAGCCTAGCAAGTAGTCTTGCATGGCACTTCATGATCATGTACCTTGGACACATATCCTAAGACTTTTTCCTAGCTTTCACACTGACACAGTAGCTAATTATAAAAGCAAACTGTAAGCCTATCTGTTTGCCCTTGCCTGTTGCCAAGTAATGTTTGGTTTGACGTGTGACAATAGTATCAAGATGCTTGAACCAAGGTTGATATATAATAAGACAATGATGTTAAGAGGAAACAATTGCAATAAGTAACTTTCCTCATAAGGAAAAGAATCAGAAAACTATACACAGTCTTAACATTTTAAACGCTCTTTCACTCTGGAAATAGCTTCTATGTTAGAGGATAAATTTTTCTTTGTGTATTAAAATTACAACTATCTTTTCACCTTTTTTGATATTTATAAGAATAAAGAAATATGTAGCTCTCTATATACTTACAAAAACCCAATAATGTCTTGAGGGCTAGACATCCAGCCCTGAAAGATCAGGTGAACCCTCTTTTTAATAAAAGGGAAGAAAAAGAAGATAATATTCTATTAACCTATCCAAGTAAAGTTTTGGATCCATGATTCCAGAGCTGTGTGGTTACTTCATCTGTGACTTTGATTTATCCAATGTCTAGAGCTATGCATGATTTTATATATTCTGACCTTCATGCAGCCAATGACAAAGAAGATGTAGCTAATGCATAACCACCTGCAGATTCACATCCTAATCATCATCACAGTGCAGCAGAAATCAACACTTTCACCTTCATATATTTTTTAAAGTTGTGATAACCTGAGTAAAATTAACATACTTTCTAAGGCATCAGAAAGCAAACTAAAATGAAGCCTTGATCAGAATATGGATTAATTTTTTGTGTTCAGGATTTCTGCAGGAAAGCTGAATCCAAGTCAAAAATTTCTGAAACCTTTTCGTAGTTCAGCTATTTATTTGTATATGCATTATGTTCAGTTTTATATCCTAAACACACAAGTTTTTAAATTGAGCCACTTAGAAACATATGGGGGAGTTGAGCTGTCATTCCTATTAATGCTATTCCAGTACCGACAAGTTCCTAACATGCAATCTTTGCTTTTTAAATTCTACTTGGTTGTCAAACTCAAGCATAGATTGGAATAGTCTGTCCATACGTAAACTTCCTAAATTCCCATTCAGTTGATAACATCATATTCTTTTGGAAGTCCTAAGAATTGAGAATAATTATTATTTTCCTTGTTCAGCAGTCATAGAAAATCCCTGTGGCTTCTACTCAAGTCACTGACACATAGAAGAGAAAAAGAAGCGCCACTGTTCAATATTCATGTACCTTTAATGTTAGGGGATACAAGTGGATCTGGTTTCATGAAAGAGTGGTATCAATATCTAGGTGCTGAGTGCCTATTAATTCTAACAGAGATGCACCAGGGCTTCAAAAAAAAGCAGGAAAGCAGATCTTTCCTTCATTATCTCCAATTCATAACTGTTCTAGCTATTTATGGCTTGCTCTTTCCACCCAACCTTCTAGAGGCATTTTTGTTCCTCATGACCCTTCAGCACTTTCTCTGGATACCTCTGCCTGAAAAGAAAGGTAGGATTGGCTTTTGATTTATCAGCTAAATCTCTGATGAGAATAAAAATACTTTTCCTGTTGTGGGTGGAGTAGGAGTGCTTGCAATGGCTTGACCTGCCCTAACAGCTCTCTGTGTTTAGTAACTTGTCTGAAACATTTGTTTTCGGGTGTCAGCCATTTATCTCAATCAGTGTTGAAATTTTTAATGAAAGACTACTGGAAAACAACTTTCTGTTAAAACTGTTCTACATTTACATAACAAGCAACAAAATACTTGAAGTTCATATGGAAAAATCTGAAGCAGAATAGATATTTTAATATTTTACTAAAATTATTTGGCCTTGTTTAATCACATTTCTAATTTAAATGAAGATCTAGCTCCTCACTGCATCCAGAAGAAAAAATACGTTCACCTTCACCATGTTATGTAGAAAGGCACAATAGCAGGTTCAAGAGACAGTACTGTCTATTTCTGGATGGCAGATGCTCTGTAGTGTAATCATTATTCATTGGTTGCAGCGATTTTCAGGCTGGCTGCCAAATAGCCCATGTGTCTCTGCTTATTGCCACATTTCTTAAAGGTAGACTTTTTAATTGGAAAAGGGAGAGATCATGTGTTATTTGCTATGCAGTTTTTGACAAGTAGTTTTTAAAATGAAATGTCATGCAGGAAACTTTGGAGAATGATCTGCTTCTCCAACAATCACACATTAAACTGTAAAGCTCCATAGAATACAACTGTTGATAAGAAGAGAGAAAAACGGAAATTCTTTACACTGGGCTGCAGTTTGGGCCCTTAGATAAGTGCATGCAAAATGTAATGCACATATCCACCATAAAGAACAAGCAATATATTCACTAATGCATTCTTTCTCCAATGCAAAGTGCTCTTACCAGGTACTCTTCATCTCTACCTAAACCTGTATCTTCATCTATACTTTTACAACATACCACTCCCATATGGCAGTGGATACAACACAGATCTACAGATGAGTCTATTTCCAAGATTTGATGAGCATGACAAACATGTGGTTTGCATTTTCTAGTCCTTATCTAAGATTTTACAGATGTCCACTTAGGTCTTGACCTGTAGATATAGGGCATACCCCTATAGGGATAAAACTATAAGATTTTTGTCTTAGAGGAACTGGAATATGGTGAAAAGATTAATACATTTCTTCACTGCAAACCTGAAAGGCCCAATTTTCACATTTGAATGTCTAAAACCCATAAAACCCTTTCTAGCTTTTAGCTTATTTCAGGTTTATAAGACTTGATTTCAGCACCTCCAAATGAAAATGTCATCCAGACATATAGATGTCTTAATATGTACCTAGTTGGGCTTCCTCTTACTTCATGTGTGTGTCTGCAGTGTAGATGTGTACATCTGAGCTCGTCATCTAAGCTCTTCTTTCAGACAGTTAGAGGAAGAGGCTCCTGTAAGGCACTGCTCATCTCTTCCTGAAGTAGATTTCTAAAGTAGATCTGTTAACCACACTCTAAAAATGCCTCTTTTTTTTTGACACTGACAACAAAGAGAAGCTACGGAACTAGCCCCCATGTAGACATCTGCATTGTAGATATTGCACATACCTTCTCTACTAACCCACACAGTTAATGAAACACAACCAAGTTTAAAAACTGGAAGCAAGAGGAACAACCTATGAGGAAAGAATAGAACTGCTAACACATTAGTACAGCCTGGTTAAGCTGTTACACAAACCCTCCTTCATGTTCTTCAGCATCACAAATACCAAGAAAAATGAGTTTTCCTGATATGCTGGGGTTGCTCGGCTTTATCTACATCAGCTGACTGGCAATAAGACTGGGCCTGCCTGCAGACTGCTGGAATGACCCAATCTCTGAATGTGGGAGGAAAGAGACAAGAGGGAACCAGCATCCCACCTGCACTCTAATGCAGCCACAGGGCCCTGTAGGAGCCACTGCCACCTCCTGTGCTTGCACCCATTCCTGGAAGCCCCCTTTCACCATCCCTCCTGCCTCTATCTTGTGTTTCAACACCTTATAAAGATTTTTTGATACATCACCAGTAGTCAAGAAGAGTGTGCTAAGACATATAGCTAGAAATAATGAAGTAGAAATAAGAACAAACAGAACAAATATAAGGAAAAAAAAAATTCTGAAAGCTTCCTAACAGTGAACTCTCAGCGAGCATAAAAGAGAAGCATCTCATTACTTACAGATATGTTCTTCAGTGTATTCAAGCCTGACCATCAAAGGCATAATGCAGCAGACAGACAGACCACACTCAGATTCCCAGACTTGGTTGTGATCAAAAGGAGTGAGCTCCCCTGACACTTCTGAAAATATCCCTGTAGGTAATCTGCTGCTTTAACTACATTAATAATTTTAGATATCTGGCACTTTGCTCTACCTTCTTTGACCGTACTAGTGCACCTGTTCATAAGATCTGCTGTGAAGCTCCATTAGATTACCGCTTCCCACAAAGTTACCAAGGTACGAATAAAGATGTCTTGACTCTCATGCTCAGTCTCTCTCTGATTTATGTTCCCTTTTTAGGAAAGTTGCCTGACTGAAGATATCTGTTTAAATTATGTAGACCAAGTCTGCTAAGCTTTCAAACAATATTTTATAAGTAGGCATCTTCCTCCCACTTGAAGAACACTGTCTTGTTTTTCCTCTTGCTTTTGCACCTGATTGCTAAGGTTAGGGTATGCCTTAACAGACATTTTTTTAGAACATGTAAAAAATTAGGTCTGTAAAGCCTTCAAAGGATGGAGAAACTCCATTGTATGGTAAGATGCTGAACTGGTACAGGACAGATTAAAGTCATAGTGACCAAAGCTGGGCTCCTGAGAGCTGCTGTGGATTATTCAATTGGCAGGGACTTTCATCTGTACATTACGGCATGAAAACATCCTACAGGTGAAGTGAGGGGACAGAATCTCTTTCCCATCTTTCTGGGAGCATGAGGGGTATTGGGGCTGATGAGGTATGGAAAAGAGGAGGGGGATGGACCCATTGATCAGGAACATCAGGGACTCCAAGCTGCTGGCTCTGCTCCTCGGCTCCCCAGCTAAATAAGGGGTCTGAGATGTTTACAAAGGAAGTAACAGAACATCTCAGAACAAAAGAGTCTGTAAAATGTTGTCAGATGCCAAAGAAGTCCTTGAGGAAAAAAAATAGAAATTAAAAAAAAGGTTTTGGTTCTGGTCTGAATGATTAAGCAGCTTTTCCCATCTCTAATTTCTATGACTTCATACTTGTGTGTTGAAATCCAGACTCCACTGAAACTGATGATGAAACTCCCACTGAATTCCAGGAGTCATTTTATCTGCAGTGTCTAAGAAGAACTTTTGCTAATTCTAAAATTCCTAAGTGCTATTTGAGGAATTTCTAGTTGCCATAAAAGCTATTGTTGCTTTCCTAGTACTGCAAGCACAATTCCATTTGAAAAGAGATCTGTACAAATATATTTGTGTAAGTATAAGGCTCCCTTTCTGTTCTCACTGTCTTTAACAAGAGATATTTCTACTGATCAGTCTGAGAGTTAAAAACTAGTTCTATTACAGATGGGTAACTAAACCTTAATGAGATCAGACATTGGTTCTCCAAGTCACAGAATCACAGAATCAAAGAATCGTCTAGGTTGGAAAGGACCTTGAAGATCATTTAGTCCAACAGTTAACCTAACACTGACAGTTCCCAACTACACCATATCCCTAAGTCTATTTGGTCTGTATGCTGCCTGTCAGCTTTTTTTATGCTGACAGTCCCTGCTACTCACAGCTGACATCCTGAAGTGAAGCTCCCAGGCTCCACTTGTCTATAGCTACAAAGCGAATAAGGGAGATCTGCAGGGAATTTGGAGAAGCCAGTTTGTTTGACACAAATGTGCCCATTGCAACTACAATGAAATGTGGAAAGCAGAATACTTTAAATGCTCCTTCTGTCTCCATGCTAGACTGTCTCCTCAGCACCACTGTGGCACAGGTGTCCTTCTGGGTTTGATTTCTCTCCCTGGCTGAAAAAAGGTCACACCATGTCTCCCATGTTCTTGCCATTCTTTCTTTTTTGGGAACTAATGAGGGGAACGCAACATATCATTTCCCTTTAGCTGCAGCGGTTTAACTTTTCATTTTAAGAATGAAATATTCATGAACATAGTAAGAAGGAACCAGTGTGAGTGCATCTCTGTGGTTTAGTGCCTCTCCCTTGATGATGGAGAGTGAGAACATTCTCAGGGGCAGGAGGGTATTCAGTAATGCTCTCACTTCTTGAATGCTGTCACCCACAGCATGTTCTCTGAAAAGGGTGAGAAGGACCTCTTCCAGTTGTTGTGAGGGGGAATGGCTAATGACGCTGCCTTGCACAGACCTGGTTTGCATAGGCATTTTCTCACCTTTGGGTGAGGAAGACAGCAATGTCCAGCCTGTGGATCCCAGGATCTCAGAGCACCAATCACTTAGGCTTTCTGGGCTTTCTGATTTTCTTAGGACAAGTATCCTTCTCATAGTGTTTCCTTTTTCACAATGGCAGCAGGCACTGGAGTATTTCCAGTACATCCTCTGATGCTGGAAATGCTCAAGCTTCCGGTTCTGGAAGGACCCAGCTGTTGCATGGACCAGCATTAGTCTCAAAAGGGAGGGCAGGCCCGTGTTTCCTCTTCTGTCCCCAGGTTTCTGCTTTTTCCCATGTCACCTGGAGAGCCTTGGATCAATCTCAGCTCCCAAAAAGCAGCAAATGCCTAAGGCAAATCAAAAAAGATAGGTGTTTGAATAACCCTTGTTTGTAATTAAAGAGAACAAAAAATATATATGTAACAAGGATGACAAGTTGCCACAGTACAGCCCAGCACCACATGGTTGTGTTTGCTGTTGGATTTATCCAGGAATCATCGTTTGGCTGGACTCCTTTCCACATCATCTGTATGGCAATGTGACTGTCCTTTCTCCCTGTGGTGGTTTGAATATTATCTGCATAGTTTCATTCCTACAAAACACTAGTGTCTCTTGACATTGATTCTTTGCAAGACACTTTTCCAGGTTCTTTCATTTTTAATTCATTCTCTTCCTTGCCTGACTTGAATGTTCCCATGTGGTTATAATCGCTTTTAGTGAATCCATGCTCCTTAAAAGAAGCATACAAGTCAGTACACTGGTGCAGCCCACAACAGACAGATTGCAAAGTTGCGTTTGAGTTTGTTGCGGTTTCTTTCTTTATTGACAAAACTGGAAAGGATATATCAAAAAAGAAAAGCTAACTTCAGAAAATCCTGTGTCAATTGTTCCATCCTGCAAATGTCAATGTAATGTGCCATTTTGTTCATCTGATGTGTGAAATGGCAACAAAAAAGGGATTTGATCAGAACCATGTGCACAGCAATATGAATAACAGGTTATATGAATAACATTAATAATCTTTCTATCAAAGGGTTGGGAGCTTTTTTCTTTAGTTTTCCATTTTATATAAATTACCATTATTGCTTATTTTTTTCAGACATCAAGGCCTCCTAAAAAACCTTTAGATAAGGATTGAATTTAGCAACCATAAAGAAAAGCAGGTACCTGTTGATGCTGAGGTAGAAGAAACACTATTGTGCAGAAAAGAATCTTGTATGGTAACCAGACTTCCATCTATATTTCCCAAGATAAATAACTGTAAGACTACAGTTTTTGACACCTCGAAATTTATTCCTGGATCCCTCTTCCTTAGGTATTTAACATGAGACATATGATTTGATCAAAATGATACATGCACACCAACCTTCCACATGTTATAAAATGATTAAACTAAAATGCACTGGATTATCACCATATAGATTACTAATATGTTATTGTCTCGAATGAATTTATATCAGTTTGGATGTGCTGCAAGTCTGGACAAACAAGCAAAAATTCCCTGCTCTAGGGAAATTCATTGGCATCAGCTCTAACCATATTCCAAGAACAAGCAATTAGTTGATCGTGTTTAAAACAGCAAAGAAAAAATTCATGGAATGAATCTCTCATGGAATGAAGCTCTTCCCCACAAATGCTTACAGACTGAATATTCTGAGAGAGGATCTTTGAGATGTTAACAGTAAAATAGCATGAGACAGAAGAAATATTTTCGACCAGAAAAATCATTAAGAAAACAACCAAAATGAACAGAAAGCAGAAGTGCCAGGGAAGATTTTTGCCATATAACAGACTCATTTCCAGCAAGAAGGAAGAGCTGAAGAAAGGTAGTTTATGTAAATAAGTCAAGAAAATAGAGACTAATAAATTTAATTGCATTAACACAAATTATAAATAAATCCCTTGTTTATATTTGGATGCTGAAAAAGGTACTGACACTTAAATGAAAAAGTAAGAGTTTTTCCATTGCTATCAGTACTACAGTACCTTAGCAGATTGACTAGAAAATCCAGACAAGACAGCAAAGCCTGCCTGTACTTACTGGAATCACACTACTAAACAGAATTAAAGCTGCTATGGTGGGTTTAGTAGCCAAACAGCAGAGAATACATTGGAAATGTCAGCTAGACTGTGGCTTTCTGAATATTTCCAAACTATAGACATGGAAAAAATCTTCCAGGAAATAAGATCTCACTATACTTCCCAAAAAACCCAGACAAAATATGGAAAGATATTTATAAAAGGTTTAGATTTCCGTCTTCTATATATTAGCGTTCCATACCCATGGAAAGCCCTGAAGAATGTATATATCTTCAAGCTAATATGCCATCTTCATATACAATGAATTGCGATATGGGTAGGTTTTGCAAATCTCTGTACAGGAAAGTGTGCTGTGATGAAATCAAGGTTGTCTGAGAGAGAACTTGGCTTCCTTTCCTGTGAGATTTTCCCTTTCTTGTGATCCCCTGCCTTGTTCACTACAAACTGGTCATATTCTGCAGCAAAGGAGCTAGGAACCCCAATGGATAAAAACTGTGTTCTTAACATATTATTCTGTTTCAATCACAGCATATGTATGAGAATGTGCTTAATCTCTTGATCTGGTTTAGCAAAAAGAGGAGGAAAGGAAAAAAGAAAAATAAAACAATGAAATATTGGAATGAAATATGGAATGAAATGAAATTGAAATAAAAGAGAAAGGGAAAAATTGGAACTTTAGCTAGAATTCCCAGTGTCTTCTTTAACAAGCATCTTGTGGAAGAAAGCAACTATGTGTCTGTGAGAATTTTGTGTTTTTCTTTCCTTGTTAAGCAATTTTTTTTTTTTTTTTTTGTCGGGATGACTTCACAGTAGCTTGGCTTATAGTATGGACCCACAAACAGCTTTCTCTGGCCTACCTGAAAGAGCCATGAGCTGCAGTGCAGATGCAGTGAGGTAATGAGTGTGGGGAAAGGAAGTAGAGAGTATGTGTACACTGGCTTTGCCATCAAAGTTGTTGTTCATGTAACTGTTCTGACAAAGTATGGTATTCTAGCTATACATTTCAGAGATCCTTAAAAATTTTCTGAAGAAGCTGTTGTTTGTGTTGTTATTTTCAATTCCATTCTCTCGGGGATTTCCAGAGCTACAAGTAAATCTACACACAACCTTCTGGAAAACTTGGAATCACCTATTCTAAATTACTCCCATTCTTGCTCTAATGAATAAAGCTGAGGAAAAAAAAAAGGTATTTCTGCTTTATAAGAAATGTAGAAGCTCTGTTATTAGCTTTAATTTATAATTGCAACAAATTTATTTTACAATTTCCTATAAAATGCAAGTTTTAAAAAATGGTGTGATACTTATTTCGTCAGCATGGCAAAATATCATATCAGAAGTGCAAGAATTTTTGAAATCTTTATTAAATTTGGGTTTAGGCAACATATGACAAACCTCAGTGGCATCTGTAATTTGTGTAAGCCTAATAAATCAGTTGTGCCATACACAACAAATAGATATTCCATCATCTTCAGTAAGACTTCTTATAAGAATGGAAGCTACTTCACTGATTAAAGGAAAGCTAAATACTGAGTTCAGTTCTCAGGTATATTAACACAAATCTGGAATGATTCCAGTTAAAGTTAATCAAATTTCTTAGCTTCCCAAAGAAGTTGCACTGTGATACGACTGATATCATCTCTCAGTTTTCACTCATGACATAAGAACGCTGTCTAAAATCTGCAAGTCTTTTCTAAAAAATCTATTCATGCAAATCTATACACAAGTGGAAAAGATTTTTGAGGCTTGCGTTTAATCTTTTTGTTCTCTGAATTGTGAAGTTTTCCTGCATTGTATCATGGTCATGCTTTGCATTCCAAGAGATATTAGTAATGGCCATTAAAGTAGCCTGTCATTTGAAAAAAAAAAACAACAAAATTACAAAACCATCATGACATTTGACAGGATTACCATTTGCAAGAAAAGAATTACACAAACGCAAGAAGCTGAAAGGATGATCGCTTTCTTCTTTTCTTCATATTAACTTCATTGGATATTAATCTTCCTACAGTGTTTCCAACACAGGGAATTATGTGCGGGAGACTGTCAAAAGTGTTTTCTGTCTGCTCTTAATTGGCTTCTGTTGATGTCCATGAATTTAGACATTCACTTTAACAGCAGACTTTGTTAAGCATGTTTGAAAACTGCTTCTGCAAGTTACTAGTGACTGGGAAAAATGTTTTCCTCAGGCTGAGCCCTTCTTTGGTTAAGTATTGTCTCAAAATAGATCCCACAGTGGGACAAATGTGTTTGTTGCTTAGATATAGTCTGCCAGATTTTCATGTGGAATATTTCAAGCCGAGGAAGGAGAATGACCTGTACCGTGCAAGTTCTTCATGGGCGTTTAACACCCACAGATTGAAACACTAGCTCTGTTTATTTTCTCAAATAAAAACCAAGTGAATGTTTCTGGGTCCTAGGTTTGGACCAGACCTCCCTGCCAGTGAGGCCTGGCAGGAATGACTGAATAAGCAACCGCTTTGGGTCATACTAAAGTAACCCTGGGTTACTGGCTGGAGAGAGCAGCCAGAACTTGCAGTTGCTCATGGGCTGGCTGACAACTGACGCCTGTTGTTGCTAGCCCTTCCCCTGACCTTCAGCTTGGCTTTTGGCTACTGACTTTGTTTTGGTCCCTGAATCCAGATCTTCATCCTAAACACTGACTTGGACCATGTGTGTCCTATTGCTTAAACAAAAGTCATGTGACAGGCTTTTCAAGTGTGGAGAGTAAATCCTAAGAGTCTCATGTCTTCACAGAGTGTTTCAGAATATGCCACCCCTGGTGAATTTAATTCAGGTGCTCCCTGGCATCTGGGTTAGCTGAGTGTGGATGAGAACAGCTACAGCAGAAAGTCATCCTCTCATTACTGCATCCAGATGTCACACCTCTCGTATGAGGTGCTAGGACTCATAAGGACATATCCTGTGACTCACAGCACTGTATGAAGTGGCACTACTCTGAATTGCTTTCATTATGTGTTAGGAGAGACCCTGTTTCTTTCCAGATGCCTATGCTGAAGTGCTCACAGCCCACCAACTCAGTAACATTTCCTTCCTATTTGTTATGCTCCATATTTCTGTCTAGGATTTTTATTCTAACAGATGGCAAGACACAGACTCTACAGACCTGTTCTAGCTGTTGACATTAATCCAGCTTTCATTTTGTAGCCCCAGAGCAGATTTCATGACGTGAGGTGTACAGTAGAGCAACCTGGCATCTGAGGAAGGCAGATTGGCTTTGTTAAGAAGATCACACAGATTACAAGTGGATACAGCAGGTTTTAATAACTACAGCGTTTCCTTGTGATGATTGTCAATATTGGAACACAGTCCCAGGACTGTATCACCGTGCTTTCTGGGGTAGTCTTTAAGGGGGGGACAGCCTCCAACCCAGATAAGGACACACAAATTAGAAAGACCCTATCAAGCCAGAAATGGGTTGTTATCAAATATGTCCCTATAAACTGTCCTTTAAATAGCCCGAGATTTGTGGTTTACAACAGTTTAACGTTGTCAGTTGCAGGGATTTTAATGAGAGGTGAGCTATTACTGCAGTATTGTTACTGTTGAAGAATTCTGAAATTCCTGAAATTCTCAAACAAATCAAATATCAGGGCTTCCAACTAGTTTGTTGAGCTGGACATTGTGAGGGAAGAGAAAAGGGACACTGTAGGCTAATAATCTCTTATTAGCCTATAGTGCTAATATATTTTGAGGTTGAGGAGGCACTGGAAGAGCTGAACTTAGCTAAGCAGTAGGACTTTTGTAGGAGTGTATCTGCCTGTGATTCTGGACCTCTTTTAAGCTTTGGTGACATAATACATTGAAGACTAAGGAAATTTGTGTGTTACAAGAAAACACTAGAAGTTCATTCTCCAACACACTGCCTTGAAATTTCTGCTACAAAGGAAATTGCCCTGCACCACTGTGAAGGCAGGGATTGAAAAGTGGACTAATAGGAACAGGATGCTAAGTGAGGTTGCAGGAGCCCTGTTCATTGCAAGCTGCTGTGGGATCTGTGCACTTTTTAAGTGCTTGGGGCTTAAAATGATCTCAGGTCAGCCAGTAGATTGAAGTTACACACTAGGCTTCCAACCCAAATTTCCTCTGAAGACTCAAGTGAGGTAAAAAAACCCATATGAATCAATATACCTATGCTTGTGCATCCTGCAATTTCACTTGCAAGAATTCCTGGGTTTCTATTACTAATGCTTGCATCATGCTCCATTTGATACTGTAAACCACTTTTTACATATTTGAAAATGTGTTTTCTCTACTTAGAGGCTGTCCTGGGTCACATCTGCTAGGGACCAAAAGTGAAATAAAGAAATGGAGGTCCTGCCCTCAACTAAAGCTTTATGTGAAAAATCTCACTTTAGCTCAGGGAATATTTTACACTTATATAAGTGATTTGTCAGTACTAGGCAAAAGCTGGAGCAGTTAACGGCCCCACATTAAGAGTAAAGTCAGCAGTCTCTGAGTTGCTGTGTGGCTGGTTTATCTCTGTTGTCCTCTCCAGTCTGGTCTTCCTTTTTACCCTTACAGAGGTCCCAGTTTGGGGTTGTCTTCACTGAAAGCTGCTTAATTTGCTCTGGTCCCAAAGCTGCTAATGACTGCTCCAGCTCTTCTTGTGTTTCTGCTCCTAGCTGAGTTTTAGTAGCTCCCATTTTTCAGAATGAAAATGGACTTTCTTCTTGGGGAAATGGTAAGCAATTTGTTCAGCTCATCATAGTATAAACAGGTTCTTAGTGAACTGACAGATGAAAATACTGGTCAGGCTTGTGGACACCAAGAATATCAGGTGCAACAGATTTGCAGGCACATACTGGGGCAGATCCAAGTGTAAGACAGTGCAGACAGATTATTAGGAACAGTTCTGAGAAAGTCTTGGATGAAGTTCAAATCACTGGAATGACTAATGTGTTTCAGATTTGGCCAAGAAGTGGCATTAAGACTTCATTTTCCACAGAAGGGCACCTACATTAAGCAACGTGTTCTCTCCGACACATCACTTTTTACCAACTTCGCTGTTGCAGCAGTTTAATCACTGGTTACTTTTACTACCAAGGCAAACTGTTATGTGAGGTTTGTGTGCAGATAGGATGATTTGTTTCGTATGTCCAAAATATGTTTGCTGCAGGCTGAGTTTGCTGCTAAGTAGATAAACCACATCTGAAGCACTAATGCTTTCATAAACTGGCTTGTGCTTTCTGATCATTTCTTTTAAACACAGCTTCTACTCAGCATCAAAAAACATTAGCACTTTCCAGAGAAACCAGATCCCTCAGCTTTGACACATGATTTAGCACCCTGATCATTACACAACACATGGTTTCAAAGTGTCTGTTGCAATTTTAAACATGTGTGATGCTACTTGAAGTACACTGTCTTTTTCACAAACTGCCCTGGGGAGTTTATTGAACATATTTTCAGTCAGGTTTCCTGGCACTTTAAGTATAGTTTTCTCAAATAGCAGGGAGCACTGAAGCGCTACATGAAACAAAATAATGCAGTGTGGACTAAGCAGGTGCAACTTTCATGGCCTGTGCCCAGAAGTGCTGTGAATTCACAAGTGGTTTGAGTTATTCCAAGTTAGTTTTGATCTAGTTTATCCCATTTTGGCATTTGGAGAGAGTCTAAAAACAAGTGTAACACAGATGCCACAACTGCTGGAAAACAACAAGAAGTTGTTTCCCGCCACTTTAATTTCCTCCTTTGTTATCCTGAACCATTTGTGGGAGGCAAACTCCTAGCAGAGACAGATCTGGCACTTCCAAAGTAGCACTTGCTTATATCAGTATGGAGTTTTTCATGGTCAGAGGAGTGGGTGAGAGAGTTTAGTTTGCAGTGGAATTCCCTCTTTGATCCAGCTCACCACAGGCCCACATAAGTGCTAGTAACAGCACTAGCGAGGGCTGTGGGAGTGAAAGACTGAGCCCACAGCACAGGATGAGACCACCACTTTCAGCAGCAGATTAGATTTATACCAGATTCAAATAATCCTGAAGGTACGGCATGTGTAATACCCATTGCTCACAGTCACTGAAAAACCAAATCAGCACAGGCTACGTTTATTGCTGAATCAACTCCTTTCTTACAGCTTCAGAAACATAAAGCTGTGCTGCCTGCCAGCAATAGGAAAGAGCAAAATGTGGATCAGAAACTCCAGCTCGCAAGAGAATAGAGGAACTGAAGCTCTCTGCTCTCCCCTGAGCATCACCGACTACTGCACATCAAGAAGAGGAGGCAGGATTTAGGGCTGATGGGACCAGAGCCACCTTGTTGATGGGCAAGTGCTGGCAAGGATTTCTCCTTGACAGCAGGTCTCTGTGCTGGCTATCTTGACTGCTCATCCCTCCCAGTGACAGGTTTTGTGGATCCACAGCACTGTGCAACAACTCCCATGCTGCAGGCAGCAGAGGAAACAGCCTCGCATCCCTGCTTCAGCCAGGGTGGCACTGCCTTGCAGCACACACCTACCCCACAGCAATGACTTGGCTGGGGCTGTCTGGAAGCCAGATGCCTGCTTCACAACTGTGAAAGCTGCAGCAAAAGCTGCGTTCTGTGAAGGCCCTTGATCATGTCAGCCTTGCTCACTTCAGCCAGACAAAGGAAATAATGGAGCTTCTGCAAAAAACCCTTTTTCTGGGAATGCATTCAGTTCCCACCAACTTCAGTAACAAAGCCTGTGCTAAATAAGAGGCAGAATGTAGTCCTACCTATGCTAATTTGGGCAGGTACTATTTCCAGGGCTATTCCAATGTAAATGGGGCACCTGCCAAAATATCAACCCCTTTCACCTTGTGATTGCTCCCTGGTGTGCCCCTGTTTCAGGAGGAGTAGGTTAATAAGGAAAGAGCCCACTGCATTACTTTAAACAGCTGAAAGGGGGATATGGTGCCCTGGGGGCTAGCTCCAGTCATCCAAGTTTTCCTGCAGACTAACACTAATTGGCCGTGAAACTGAAAGACATACCTATTCTGAAATGTAGCTTAGGGAGATGAGCAAATCACCATGGGCTGCCTCAAATCCACTGTCCCAGATCTATAGATTGACAAAGGAAAACCTCTCCCCCTGAAAAACAGAAGGAAATCTCACCTCGTGGGTGAAAGTATGTAATGGTATCGCTGTCAGTGGTATTTTACTAGACTGAGAGCTGGAAGACATACACTTGCTTTTTTGGAGACCAAAAAAATCTGGTTTAAAATCACACAAGAATTAAAAGTTGCAAAAAGCTGCACAATTAATTAAATCCAAAATTCTTAAATATAGAAAAGTTGTTAGCTTGCATACACAAGTGTAATATGAAGGTCTAATCTCAATTGATTTTACCTTTTCTTAAGCAACACATGTAGACCAGGGATCTGCCACTGTGAAACTTTGACAAAAATTGTGTTTTGAGTCATGGCAGTAAAGGCTACTGATCAAGATAAGCTCCAGCACTTTTGAAACACGGTTGCCTGACCCTTGGAAACACTCCTTGTCACTCTAACACTTGTTATCCCAATCACACTGTTTTATTATCTTCTGCTATTTGTCAATAAGGCACATATCACTATCACCAGTACACATATAAGTTGACCTGGCATTTTGTTTCTCATGTGGGAGAGCTGTTTCATTGTAGTCAGTCATGGTGATATAAACTGATATGAGGTTCATAAGATAGCAATCAAATCAATGAAATCATCATCTGGTTAAAGCAGAAACCAAAACATATGTGAAATGAATTTTAAGCCAGCAGAAAGAAAATCCAGTGCTGTCATCACCCCAGTACTCTATCACCTGTACAGAAACAGTGCACGTGTGCTGGGTGTTCTTGCCACCCACCTCCTAAAATCATGTGCATGCTGACCAGTCCTATCGTGCTATTGTAAAACAGAATTTACGCATGCTACAGCAACTGTGGCAAGAGTGCAAACCATCCTTGTCCAACGTGTTTTCAGAGAATGTGCAGAGAAAACAATCAAAGGTTTTGGAAGTTTTTGGACTGGATTTCTGAGCCAGCAAAAAGCCTTTGCTCATGAGGGAAGTGTTCTTTGATGTAAACAGATTTATATCTCTGGAGTCTTCTTCCCACCTTCATAATCACTTCTCTGCTGTTAGGGAGTTACTGTTCTATGGGGAATCCGACATCTAGGTAGTAGATTTTAATTATGGGAGACCTACTATGTAATACAGAAGTAGCTATTTTTATTACGTTTTGGAGTCAGGTTTTTTTTTTTTCACAAGGGGTGTTACAGGCTGATTGTGAGGTTGGAATTTCCCCAGCTATATCCCCAGTCCCCTGACTGAGTGAGGCAGAGGGCCAGCAGAGTGAGCAGCACTGACCACGGTGTCTGCTTGGAACTGGCGCCAGCTCCTGCTCCTCCACTCCCTTCCAAGCTCCTGCTGTGCCTGGCCGTGGGTCCACAATGATAACACCAGATCTGAGCCCTTTCAGCTGATCCAGATACAAATGTTTGATCTGGATACAGTGCAGACATGCAACCCTTCTTCCAACCCATGTACTGGAGCACATTATTTAAAGTTTGTTCATTTTATGCTTCCAAGGTAGCAACCACAGGATGACAATGCCTGAGACACATAAACCTAACCAATGAAATGATAAGCCAGTGCAACAAATTGGTTCTAGCAAAATGAGTTTATTCACTAGTCAGGTTGATCAGTATTTGCATCATGTTTTTGTGGTACCTCTCGATTTCGTAGGAAGAGCCCTTAAGATGGAGTTGCTGTATTGGTGAACCCCAGCCTCAAGCAAAGTACTGCAGTGCCCCAGTATACCAGGAGTGCAGAGCAGAGACCTTCATTTTGCTTCTGCATGGAATCATCATAAACTCGTCAGGGATGAGTGACCTTGAAAGTAGCATAGCTGACTTAGATATTGTGAAGTTTGACTTAATAAATCCTGCTAAATTGGAAAAAGTGATGCATGGGTCTGGTCTGGGGCTTCTGTACCCATGGCATGGCTAGTTAATAGCCTCTATAAACCCTCCATATATAAAGACTGACAAGGTCAGAAGTACCCAGTTCAAATATACCTTTCCATTCATCAGTTTCTTAATATTTCCTCTCCGCTTCCCAGTCTCCTGCATTTCTAGTGCAGGTATGTGCAGCACGTAGTGCAATGTCTTTGGCATACTGGAGAAACAGGTTGAGTGGGAAAAGACAGCCAGGCAGCACATGCTTCCTCTCCAGCTGCATGTCTTCCCTGAGAAAAAGGAAAGGATTACTTTGGTACATGCTGTGTTGGCTCCGTCTACACTATTCTGGGGGGCAAGATCAAACCTACAGGCCAGATTCTGCCTGCAAGCCTCTAGCTGAGCATCCCTGCTCTACAGTTAGAGCAGTGCTGAAAAGAAAAGTTTACTAAATTAAGATTTGGGTTTTGTCTAATGAAAGGGAATACAAGAAGAGAAATAAAGCAAATCCCTCTGCATCCTGTGGAAAAGATTGTTTAAGGTCCCCCATTGATTTTGCACTGGCAGCAACACGGGCTCTTTCCTCTACAGTTCTGCCCTGGAAATGGTGACTTCCAGCCAGACCTTATGTCCTTACATTACCTCAGAGCACATTCTCATTGCTACATGGCACCATACAGCACCATGCAAAGAGATAAGCAACCACACCAGAAACAAGATAACCAGCGCAGTGCAGCACTTCACAGAGCAGCTTCTCCCAGCACAGCTCATTTGCTTGGGTCCCGTGCCATACCGATGTGGTGACGTTGTCTCTGTTCCTGAAGAAACCTCATCCAGCGCCAGCCCAGACATCTGGCACTGAATCTTATCACACAGACTTGTGTTAACTGTGAAATTTATGAATGGTAATTACCAGTCCACATATCTAATTCCCTTTACTACTTATGTGTCCACTAAAAACTAAGGAGGGTTAACCATAGGCCCCAATGGAAGGGTTGAAGTTGGATTCATGTCTCTGAACCTGGAGTTTGATGCACACAGTGAAGGTTCTTGTCTATTAATGTCTCTCATATTTCTTCTTCACTGCTTCTTCCTTCTCCCAGCCTGTGCTGACTAGATCTTCTCATATAGGCACAAAGACATCTGCAAGAGGCACCAATGCCATTTGTGTATGGAGTTTGCAAGGCTGACCATTTGGCCTGCTTTTAGACACAGCAGCACCAGCAACCAATATGACCACTGAAAACCTGTACCAGTGTGGCTTATCTCAGCAGCTCCTATTTCTTATCTCTGGGGTTTTAATAGCACACATTCATTTTATCAAGGCAGATTCTTCTCTCTGCAACACCCACTGAAAATGTGTCTGTGCCCTGTGGGATGCTCAGCACTGTTATGCCACAAAACAAGTCCCTAGGGGGTTTTGACAGCAGTAAAGGCCTCAAAATTGAAGGAATGTACTTAAAACATCGCCTGTGTGAGGCACACTTGTTTACTGTCTCTCTGAGGAACCCAGCGACTGCACAACAAGCCCAGATGAAGCATCAGTCTTGAGGTGGACTCTGTCACCAAAGTTTTCTTTCCCCCGTTGATAATGTGTCCTTGAACCTGGGGGAAAACAAGCTGTGAAAACCTCTGAGAAATTTGGAAGCAGTGGCACTGTTTTGTGGCATTGAATGCCAGCACAGCAAACTCATCTCTGTAAAATGTTCCAACTTTGCAATATTTCACCTACACACTACTAGAAATCCTTTAATATTAAGCCATACATCACCAGGGGCAGGCCTCTCATTCCATTGCTGCAAAGGCAAAAGTAGGTAACTTGTATATGATTTATATGGAAACCTCTAACTAGATGAGTGCAACACATACCCTGTGCCAGCAGCAGTAAATCCAAGCCCTCTGTGCTCTCAAGGGAATGTTTCATGCAGTAGCCTGAAAAATATGTGCAATGCCTTTGAAAATCCTGCGGTTGAGGGTTGGTAGAAAATTTCTCACCACCATCCTATGTGGCTACCTGACTGTGCTGAGAGATTATGATAACAGCAGCAACTGCAAAAATTGCCTGGTATCAGGCCTTATATCAGACTCCTCAAATCACTTTTGCATATAGCCCAGAAGGTTAAAAAGTTTATGTTTATAAAGTCTGTCTTACCAGGGGGAAGAAAAAAAAAAAAAAAAGGAAAGAAGAGATTTGATTATATCTAGCCTTGAAAAGGACACTTTAATTGCAGGACTGAATTGTTTAAAACTGTTTTTCCAGGACTTTGGAAGTAAAATGAATTCTTCTCCAGCAGGGTCCTGAGAATGTGGGACTGATGAGCAGGCAGTGAAATATAGTCAGGAAGAGGAGGAATTCAACTGCCTGTCATCAATTGTAAATTGTTTCCACTTTATTATGGAAATGGATTTAAAAAACTGTTCAGGAAAAGAAAAGAAATTCATCCCGTGTCATCTAAATAACCCCCACAAAGGGCAGAGGGAAACACGGGAGGCGAATGACTTTCCCGAAGTCAAGCTGAGGGATAGCAAAGAGCTAAGGGGAAAGCAGATCCCCATGGCTCAGCATTGAGCATCCTGGCACAGGACGTGTTTCCACCACCTCCAGCAGCCAGACTGCAGTGAGGCAGGTCATCCTTAGCATAGATGACCCTCCCCAAAGGAAAGGTCTGGCCCTGTTGGGTTCAGAGTTTGCTGCCTCTGCTTCTGCTCCAGCAGTGAATGTTTATTTCTCCCTCTGCTCAGAACAGACTGTTCTAGGTACAGTCTTCCTGGGAAGATAAAATAGATGTCAATCTTTAAAGTAATGGCATTTGCCCCTGCCCGAAGCAATATAACCACCACTGCAGAAGGGAAGGAAAAATTAAACCGCTCTCAGAAATCTGGGAGATGGCAGGTGTTAACCTCTTTAATAGGAGTAATAAAAATAATGACTTCTATTAATATTAGGTATCTGATTTCCAGTGTTGAACAAGAAAAGTGCAATACCTGCCATTTTAAATTATTCTGTCATGTTTTCATTCCTTCCTTTCCCCCTGGGATTTCAAAAATCTTGACAAAATGTGTGTGCACTCTTCAAATATTTCCTGAGGCCAGTGGGGTCCATATGTTCTTAAGAACAAGTTTTTCACTCTGTGGGTCATTCCTAATGACATTTAGATTTTCTGATTGGTATATATTGGCAGCACAGAGCTAGAAGATGATGCAAATTTCCCCTTGCAAATATAATGCAGTATTTTATAGTTTAAGGGCAGTGCAAAAGTAATATAGTATTTTACAAAGATTAAGCAGAAAAATTCAGTGTTTGCACTTTGATTACAGCCATGGCTCCTAAATTAGAGTCAAGGTAATCATTGTCAAGGTAAGAATGGTATTTTATTTAAACTACTGCTGAACATATGGTGTTATTTATGCCTCAGACATCCACAGCAGAAAGAATTTTCTAAGTCTAATTTATGCTGTTAGCAAGTAGCCAGCAAAAAGATGAGACCTTGCTGTTTTTACTAGCTAACAGAGTGCTGGTTTAGATTAAAATAGTTAAGGGATGTATTTTTCTGAAGGAAAAAAAAAATTCTACATGGATTTGTACAGAAAGCATGACTAATGTAAGTGTAGATCTGTATCCTTCCTCTGCTGTCAGATCTTGCCCATGACACCATCTCTGGTTCTCCTCAGCTACCCATTGTACATCATATCTTGTGACCTTCCCCTCTATCAGTAGTTTTTGATGAAAGTATTATTTGAACAGGTTGGGGTGGGTTATGTGTGACGGGATGGACATGTCTGTATTCATCTGTGCATGTGCTGAGAATCATTTCTTCTTTTGCTTATATGGAAGATGAAACTGAGCTGAAGTCGAATTTCAGGTCAAATGTACTCCTAAATAGTGGCAAATGGTGCAGGAGGATTTCTGAGTCAGTGCACTCTGGGGAATTTTTATAAATTTTTTTTAGAAAACAGGAAATGACAGAGTACTTTGGAAAAAGGTTTATTTTTCATAAAAAATTTAAATATATTTCAGCTCTGAGTCCTCTCTCCCTTCCTTACCTTCCCAGTACCGAGGGAGGACTTGAGCACATATAGTTCACCTTAACGCACTTCTTAACTCAGCTCTGTAGTTGGTCTTTAGAGCTACAAAAGCTCACTTCATTCAAAGCTTAATCCACCTAATCACTTCCACCAGAAAATAGATTTATTTTGTTTAAATGTTAGCACTTGCTCATATTAGAGTGCTAGATAGGGATCTGTAATACAACAGTCTATGTCAAGAAAAACTTGATGCATTAATCATTTAAAGGGAGCTGCTGAGCATGCAAACGGGAATGGACACAAGAATTTTACTTTTCTGCCAGAACTTCTAAGGTTTATCTGATTTACATTTTTCTGTATTTTAGTTATGTAGAAAATTTATATCTATATATGCATATATTGAAAAAAAAGCTTTCATTTAGGTTGTCCACCATACCACTCATTTGTGTTATGCAGTGACCACCCCCTGTAGCAGGTAACAGGCACTATGCTGAGGGCTCTCCACAAAACACCACGTGTGACAGGGTGGGAAGAGGAACAGGCAGGAGAGGCAGCAAGACAGAGCTCCCTGAGCTGGCCCTGCCATGAAAGGTGTGCGTGAAACCGCACCTCATGTGGGTCAAGGGTTGGATTTGGTGCTGTCCTTGTGCTCCCAGATCCCCAGATACGGCCCTAACTTCTAGACCAAGGGCTTCTAGCCCTTTTCCACTTGTAGGCTCACTGCCCATGCACTGCCCCACTGCAGGCATAGGGAAGCACCAGGCTTGCAGCAGGGCACGGCCGCTTCCATCCTTGGCCAGCATGGAGGAAGATCAGTGTGGACCAGCCAAAATGACCAGCAGGACAAGGTAGCTGAAGGTTTCTAAAGTATGTTTTGTCAAGAGAGCCTGTTCATAAAAAAAAAGGCATAGTATTTCTGCCTGTTTTTTAAAAGAAAACACACATTACTTCCACATATTTCACCTAATCTTTGGAAAGTGCTTAAGTTTCGTATTCAAAGACATTAAGCACATGTTTTTATCCAATTCAGCGCTGTTATTAAGAATTTTCAACAGGATACAGGCAAAGTCAACAAATCTGGAAAGCAGCCATTTGACAAGTCCTACAACTTGCAGTGAGGACATCCAGTAATAACACAAAAAGGGGCTGTGATACTTTCAAAGGCAGCATATGGTAACACCAGACTGCGTCAGTAGGTAGTGTTATTACTCCAACACTCATGTGGGCCAGCACGCTGTCTCTTTCTTACAGATTCCAGAGATAGGGACTTTATTTCTCAAATTACACTGTTGAATGAAGTGACTTTGGGCTAAATTCTCCAGCCCATTTCTTATCAGGCTCCCAGCTCCATCACAGGTGAATTTGCTCAGGTACCAGAACCAAGAGGAGAGGGACCTGACATCCCATCAATTCTGAGAACGAATCCAGACCCCACCTTCCTGCTGCTTTTTACATTCATTTTTTCCTGTTTGTTTCCCTATCCTCATAATTCTTCTTTGAAGCCTTCTAAAAGGGTCTTTTTGTTTATTTAAAAATAATTTGTTCAAAATTCTAATGCACAGGATATGCTTTTTAAACAATTTATCTTCAAATTCTGTGTGTACAGAGCAAGTGTGAGACTCAGATATGTGCCTGTGCAAAAAGCAGATGTACGCCTGCCTGCAGACTTGGTCAGGGGGAGTCTCCAAACTGGTATTTCACTCACTGTGGTCCATGTGAAATGGCCAAATTTCATCAGAATCTGCAGTTTTATTTATGCCAAGGCCACACTCTTTTAAAATACTTGATTATTTTAAAGTCTAGCATGTGATTATATTTTTTGATCTCATTTGGACTGATGTAAACCCCAAATAACTTCACCAAATGAGACATTGATGTCAATCTGGGATAGGCCAGATCTGTCTCTAACAAACCTCCTAGGCTCTAGAGGTGAATAATGGTTTAATTCTGTCATGAGATGATGGTTCATCTATTTGTTTCCCTTGCTTTGAAGAGGGGGGGGATGAATCTGGGGCTTTGTTCTGACAGCGAAGGCATGATAGTGCTAAAGTCCTTTGCAAACAGCCCCTGACTTCCAGCCTACAAACCCCGAGCTATTCCCATCCTAAACTTCTCCCTAGCAGATTCTGCCAATCATGACAAACTGTGTGAAATTTGTGGTGAATTTGTGATATGGAGGAAAGACCACTAGGGACTAATTTGACACCATCAGATGCAATTTTCCTTTATTACCCTAAGGCAAGATTTAAACTAGTTTCCAGGGGTGAGAGGTTACTCCATTAACCCAGGGCGCTTGCCCCAGCAGGCTGCCACCTAGACAGTCTGGAGCATCGTTAAGTGGATGTATTTCTGCTGTTTCCTCGGTCTTTTCTGGCATTTTCTTTTTAGGGTGGCACTTTTATTCTTAGTCTTCAGATGGACACCTCTTTTCATAGTCAGACCAATCTCTACCAAATCCTTTTCTGCAGTCATTTTTTGCAGGAGAAAACTAAGATTTAGGCTCAGTCATTCCAACAGATCCAGTTAACCCTGTGTTGTCTTGAGTGGGGAGTGGGGGCTGAGGAGGGCAGGGACACCAGAGGAAGCTCAGATAATACAGGAAAACAGAGATGAGTGGGGGGATGCGGAGCATGGAGTCAGCTCAGGTCCTGTGAGGCAGTGCCAGCCATCCCGAACTGGAGCCGCCCCTGCACACACCTACCCCGTGAGTACATGGGCACCTGAGAGGAGATGAGAGCTTTTGCACCGGGCCAGGCTTCAGCTGAGCATCTGCCTTCATGTGACCTTATGCCTGCAGCACCGCATCCCCCAATGTCCTGGGTCACCATGAGGCTCTCCAAGCAGGCTCCCCGCAGCACCGGCCCAGGCCCAGCAGGGCTTCCTAGCTTGGGGTTCATCCTTAGCCAAAGCAGCTACTTTGCTTCTGGATCCCAGCAAGTGCTGGAAGTGGTAATGCCCCAGTCTCATGAAATTATCCCTGAGTTACAAACCTTTAGCACAGTGTTTGCTCATGTCTCTCTTTAACCATGTCACAGTTACCCTGCTACCCACATAAACTGCACACCACTAACAAATAGCTCTGCAGATGTTAATGCTGACCAACATCAGGTGAGATTGCAGGATCATGTCTAATACCTATCTTATACTCATTCAGGACCCAGTTCCACCAAAGTCCACCATAAAAATTCAATGCCACAAGTAAGAATGGCATTTGCAAAAGAGCTCAGATTGCATATGCTTTTTTTTCCCTTCTGTTTCTTCAGGGTTTTTTCCTTCTTCCTTCAACTTTAAGAAAGTTGAGTTTAGTATAGTTCTGTGTCCTTGTGCTTCTCCCTTTCACACAGGCACTGGCTGCCAGGGACATGTTGCTTATGTGAGATTTAGCAAAGGACAGAAGGAGACCTCCTCAGTGTTTTCAGCGATGAGTCAGAAAAGCAGGGACAAAAAATGAGAATTTTCCTCTTTAAGCCTGAGCATGAAACAAGCTCTTTTTAGGGCACTGTGTGCAAGTGGTTTAGCTGAACCAGGGACTTCTGGTATAGCAGAGGCATAACCACCCTGAATCTGCAAATATTGCAGTGTTTATCTTTGACAATAATTTGGAAAAGGCACTGCAGAGGCAGGAACAAGAATCCCCTGGAGGGCAGATGCAACATAATCTGTCCCAGTGCAGGATTCTCCATGGTTTTAATAGCCAGCATAAATCCCGAATGGTGAGGCAGTTCCACCTCTTTAATACACCTTTTTAATTGTCAAGAAGAACTGGTAAGTGAATTAAAATGAGCTAGTTTTAAGAAATTAAATAAACATATTTATATAAGGGCTTGGATGGGTTTTACTTCACCTCTTTAACTAAATTAGATGAAGCCAAAATATTGGGGACTGATGATTATTGCAAAATAATCTGGATGAAGACTGGTGATAAATTTAAAGTTAATTAGCTATCCCTAAATGGGTTTATGTATATGTGGACATTCTTGCCCTGAGGCAGACAACTGGAAAGACTCTGCAGGCTGGATCACCTGAGAGTACAATCTGGGCCACAGTACTTCTGATGACAGCATTGCATTTCTATCATTAACTAGCAACTCATGGGGACTAATGCTACTCACGGTCCTTCAAGAACTGTCCAACATCCCCGATTTTTGCCACATGTCCTCTGCCTTTTTTCCCCTCCAAGCCCTGAGGGAGGCAAGCCCCATTGCCATGCAAGTGTTTGCAACACACTCCTCCAGCAGGGAGAAGACAGGCTTGGAGGCATCTGCTTTCAAGATCAACAATTGCCTTGGGAGAAAAAAACCCCAAAAAAACAAAAAAACAAAACAAAACAGGAAAAGCCATTTAAATTGAATTACTGGCACTGCTATTTTCACCTCTCCACAACCTAGCCATGGCTTACAGAGCATCCTGAGTTAAGAGTTCATAATTCCAGCTGAATTTAATGGGAGTATTTACACAAGAATTATGTTGCAATAGCTAATAGGCTTGGTTGTGGGCAAGACTGTTTTGCTGTCTCTGTACTGATTTTGGTCCAAAGAACGTTCCCACTGCTGCAGTTCCACCAATAGGTAGGAATAATTGTAACACTGTTGTGACTGATCACTGTTAATTCAACAACCATATCATCTAATCATAGCCCAGGGCAGACTGCAGTGTTTGCAATCCATGCTGGTGGCTGCTGCCACACCAGATCTCGCATCATCAGTACCACAACAGAAGTTCTGCTAGCGGGCAACTTGTAAGGAAAATGTGATTTTCATCAGGTCCTTTCTGTCACCCCTTTCTTCAGGTACACGATAACAGTAATGATATTTCTCAAGGTTACTATGAAGACTAATGTGTAAATGCTTATAAAGTGCTTTGAAGATGAAAAGTGTGAAATATTCTATCTAGTTATAAAAACATGGATGAGGCAAAGGCACCAGCCAACCATCTAATTTAAATAAATTCTGCTTTTATAACATTCTAGTGATGATGGTTTTTGAATATGACTGAGGGCAGTCAATCTCTGTACATAAACAATGGCATCAGGACATGCACTTCCTCTTCATGAACTTTGGAAAACCTGATCCATCTCATTTAATAACAAAAAAAAAAAAAAATGGAAAGGAGAGAAAGAAAGAGAAAGACAGAGAAGGAAAATATATTCTTTGAGCCAATGTGAGGTGTAGGGCAATGTTTCATATTAACCCTGGCTTCCTTTTCATCCAGCTGATATCTTTGAAAAACACAGCCATAGTTCATCCACTGGTCCTATAGCCTGTGTTGTTCCTCAGGGAGGCTCAGTGTTATGGTTAGAAAGAGCTAAAGGAAAAATATTGCTGAGGAATTTAACTAGATTTTCCAATCTAGCAGCTTTGTAAGAAAAGGGGATGCACTGAAAAAGTTTCTTATGGAAATCATGGGGAGGTTTTATTGATACTATCAGGAAAGTTTGGAGAATTTTCAACCAGACAGAAACCATTGGATTGCATTGGGTTGGGTTTGGTTGGACTGGGTTAGACAGGGTAGGGCAGTGCACCTTCTGAGTAAATGGAGAGCTGGAAATCAAACCCCTGTCCCTCCTGGCTCCAAACAGGAAAACCAAGGTGGCTCTCCCCTGCCATAACCAGTGATTTCTGATCAATTAGTTCTTTTTTCCCAAATCAGCTAGAACTTTTCCAGCATGAGGACTGTCATAGAGGAAGGGAGATCCGCGAGCCTGCAGTGACAGGGATGTTCAGCTGCTGTGCAGAGACCTGGTCACCCATCCCTTTGTGCCAGTCAGATAGGCAGTGAGAGCAACCTGAGCAATGTGCTATTCCAGAGCTCAAAAGCTGGGAAAAGCATTGACAGTAAGCTGCAGATGATGGGCTGGAAAAACCTGTGTTCACGTGATGAACACTGTTAGGTAAGATGTCCCATTCAATTTCTTGCTGCAGAGTCCATAGCAAATGTGATGGCAAAGATGGACACGAGCAGTTTTCCCACAGAACAGACAAGTGCCCTCATCACCCGAGGAGACACAGGCATACAAGGGGAAGGGAGCAGTGCTTTTCAGGGGTTTCTTCAAAATGCCTTAGGCCTGAAACAAAGCTAACAAGAATAATTCTGGAAATCAGAAATATCAATGAGCTAGGGTTTAGTCTCTCATACTCTACCAGTTGCCTGACCTCCCTCTTATGCATTCCTTTGTCTATACACAACAGTGCAGAAGGGAAGTTATTTTATCTAACTTCAGACATTTACATATTTTAGGACACAATTCAACTCAGCTCTTTTAGACATCTATCACAAGTCAAATAAATAATTTATAAAATACCTGTGTCTTTCCACTGACTACAAAAGCAGTCTAGATGACAAGTTCATATTCAGGTATCTGGTCAGACCAATTCTAACCCCATGACTATTTCCCCCACATTTTTCCTATATGAAGAAATACATATCTCCTCACAGCGCAAGGCTCAGCACAAGCAGGGCTCTGCCTGCAGAGTCACACCAGGTTGTGTTCATTGATGAGTGAAACCAGGTTGAAATTCAACTGCTCGCTCTGTCCTCCCACTCATTATCTCTGCTGGGTGTTTAGATCTCAGGGAATTTGTGGAGTTTCTGGGTTTCCAGATACCAGATAGTCTTTTCCGTGAGGCACTGGGTGTAATTCCTTCAATGATTGTGGAGGAATCTCTAGAAGGGAGCCTCATGAGCATTGCTCTAAGCATAAGCCTCATGAGCATTCCTCTAAGGGAAGAAATTGAATTCATGGTTTTCTGACAAATACTTGTTTTCTGCTGTTGTCAGAAAGCCAGGAGACATTTAGCAGCTGTAACAGTGGAAGACGAATAAAAGCAGAAAATTTCCAGTCTGCCGCTACACTGGATACAGACGCAAAGTGAGGTTAAAGAGAGGTAGCTCTGCTCCAGGAGAGACTGTCACCCAGAATAATTTTTTAAGTGGCACAGCCTTCCCTCCCCTCCAACCTTGATATAGGTTTAATTCTTAAAAACACAGTCCAGTGACCACTTCAAAGTAAAGATAGTTGCATATTCAAACCACAAATCAATGTTAAAAGTGGGCTCACTTTTTTAAATGTCCACAGCCTTCATCCAAGACACTAGTGTGCAATTGATGAGATGTTATATCTGATTCAGACTTACATTTCTAATATGAAGTTATCATGTACTAGCGTGTCACCAGATACTGAATTCATACTAAGCACTGTAGAAAATGATCTTCAATACAAGCAATACCTCCATTTCCTTGGGATGTGAAACTCTTTCACTTTCTTTTCTACTCTTGTTTCCTAGGGATCTGTTTCCTTCAAAGCTAAAACTGGTATTTGCTGGTTTCAAGGTCTATTTATTGCTGTGACAGTGACACATCACTCCAAGTAATACCCCTTAAGTACTGTTAGCACATATCTGATCTGAAAATGTACAAACACATTTAAACAAAAATGCTATATTAATAGACAGACCTAAAATAAATAAACATGAAACAAACAGAACTTTTTAAAAGAAGGAACTGCAATTGAAATACTTTGAAGATAAATAAACTTTTAGATTTGACTCCCTCTAGAGTATTTTTAAGGAAAAGCTTGGTACAGGAGATTCATTTTTTGTTGCAGAAACTCTCACACAGCAGTCCCACTGAAATGTACTTCTCTCCACATGCAAAAATCCCTCTGTGCCCGTCAGCCTCTCTTCAGCAGAGCTCTCTGCCTGGTGCCGGTCACAACCAGGCCCCTGCAGGGCTCAGACTAGAGTTCCTCAGTGCCTCACTGAGACCAGAAAACAAAGGAAGATCTTTTTTAATAAGAGGTGAAAGAGCCATAATAGTGCATGCCTACATTTTCCAGAAAAGAGGCCAAATTCTGCCTGTTTTGTCAACTAAAGGCAGTAGAAGGGCTTTGATTTGGTCTATAGTGATGAGACAGAACAGAGTGGACCCATATCTGTAGGGACCTGTTGTAGTACAGGACATTCATTCCCTTTGACCCTTGGGGATTCAAACAAACTCAACACAGTGTTGTAACATCTGCAGATCCCAAATGTCTATTTTTTCTAGAAGGAGGATCAGTTACCTATTTCAGAACGAGCAATGCCAATGTAGTTACCGAGGTCTTCGCAACTCTTTCAGTTAAACTCCCTCACTCCCGTTGTGCACGACAAGAAACAGCAATGTTCAGCCATGCTCTGTATCCACTAATGTTCCCACTACCGCTCACTGTGGGGGAGCCACAGGGGATTACAAGTAGTAGTGAGATACTGAACAGAAGAAAAGGTAGCACTGAAAAAACAACGGAATTTTCAAGAAAGAGCCCAGTGGATACAAGACACAGAGTCTTCCAAAGCATTTATATCTATGTTTCTAATGAAAAACAAACAGAACATCAAATACATTCCATAAGTTTCATATGTATGACATGCACAATTTTTCTTCACCCTTTACCAGACAGTAAGATGGAAAGATACCTGGAGAAAAAAAATTGTGTAAATATACTGTAGCTGCCTGGATCTGAAAATAGTGAAACTGGATTACCTACTAACTAGCTCCATCACTTCCTAGCATGTCATGGATTCCCAGTCACTAGTTTTCTAAAGCCACAAAAGAAAGGGAAAAAACTCCAAAATCTAGCATCTTCTTAGCTGCAGAAATGTGTAGATAAATTAAATGTGACTACAACACATGTAGTGCACTGCAGTCCCTCCAGGAATAAATTTGGATCACTATGCTATAGACTCCAAAGGGTCAACATGACATATTGCATCACATCCCTCTACACAAAAAAGAATTCACTAACAAACACCACTTCCAAAAGTGCTTCTTTATTCCCCTTTCACATTATAGTTTCTTATGAAATAGCTTAGTGGATGACTTTGGTGCTTTGCCACATTTCTCTCAATCTATTTATAAATGTTTGGTTGGAAAGAAAGTAAACATTACAGGACAAACACTTTATAAACCTTTGCTATTTTCATATAATACTTGAACTGGAATTGGTTTTGCTTAAAAAAATAATAATCCTGGAGTGTTGTGCAGAATGACACAAAATCTCCCATGCTTGTTAAAATGCAAAAAGGAGAAAATCAAAAAACATAAACCAAAAGATTAATCTGAGAACACAGAAGTCATGTATTTTATGAGGGAAAAAAAAGGCCTGCCAGGTAGACTCCATCCTGCAGAGTATGTAGCTGGTAACAGCCTTCAGGGCAATCACTGCTGTTTGATTATAAATCGAATTGACTAACATACCACCAGAAAAGCAGCAGCAATGAGGAGTGTGGGATTTCCCCCGCCCGCCCCAGTGCATTAAACAAATGTTTCACGCCTTAAGGCTCTGGCTGCATTTGGAAAAGCACAACTGGTTTCTCACAGGCAGAAAAGCGCTGCCTGACGTGCATGCTGCTGCAGCGATGGCTGCTAATGCACCCCTCCCACCCCACAAGCCCAGTGACTTGCCGCTTGTTTATTTAAATGACACTGTTGTTTGAAATGATGGGGGCTTCTTATCCTCTTGAGTCATGCATTCTCTGTCTGGGATCCTCTGTTTAGGCACTTTTAGCACCTCATTAATTACTAACTGCAACAAAGTCATGCTGTTTTGCAACTCTATTGCCTTTGTTAAGAAATCACAATCCTGTGTTAGAATGTGAAAGGGGACTGTTATCTACCATATGCCCTGCTTGACTCCGTATTACAAAATTAGCTTTCTAGTTCCTGAAATACATATAAATGTGTTCTTTATATCCATACCCCATGGTTAAACAGCCCTGCTTCTGTTAAATAGCCTGCCAGTAACAATTGTAGAAGCTACCGTTGCAGATAAAAACCACTCTTAACTCCACACGTTATAAATCCATGTTTTATCCAGGAAGATACAATTTCTTAACAATGATCATTAAGTCCTGCTACAAAATGCTGCCCTAGCTGTCTTTCTATGAGTCTGCGTGTACTAAAACCATCAGTTAACCACTAAAGATAAGTATCTAACAGATGAAGCAGTTGGAGATTTTATTTTTTAGATGGCAGGTTGGTGGGACAGTATCATGTAAGGAACCGTGAAACTCTTCCCTGTAATGTCCTGAATGTTATTACTGTACATAACTCTGCAGGCACCTTAAAGCAGGTTGGTACCAGAGGTTTGATCCAAGCAGGGACTTTGATGGCTGTGCAGAAAGCAGCGATCTAAGAACCATCTTCAGCAGCAGCTTAGCCTGGAAGCACCTAATTAAATTCACAATGCCCTTCCTTGTTTAGGGTGAACGCTCCTCTGAGTTCAGCCCCTGAAGAGACCCAGAGCCAGCCCAGGCAGGACTAATGCGCGAGCAGTTTGTGGGCCAAAGCTGAGCATAGCAGAGCTAAATTCACTGAGGAGCTAGACCCAGCCACCAGTGGGACCAGACCCCTCTCAGCAAGCAGTGTTCAATAGCTTCGTTATGAAACAGAGACAGAAAAAAAGAAGTGGTAATGATAATGCCTTTGCTTAGTGGTTAGGATATATGCAGCCAGAAGATACCAGTTTCTGCTCATAAATTTCCATTTAATGTGCAAGCAATCTTTAAAAAAAAGAGACAAATTAAGACTTCCCTTCATGTGCCTTAAAATTGGTTCCTTCTTATGGTCTGACACCAAGAATCTGGTCTCCTTTGCTATGTGGTGGCACAGATGCATCAAGCAGCCTCTGGAATGACCCCAGCTGAAGAATCCTGTAACTGTGAGCTTAGGGCGTGGGGTGTGGTTGCACCCTGAATCACATTCACATGGAAGATACACATGGAGCACAGGTCCACATGCTGGCCAAGTGTTATTGGCATTGGGCTGTTATACTAATGGGAACTCTGAAAAAAAAGAGAAAGATGACTTTTTTTGGTGAAATAAAGATCTGAAGTTCTCGCCTGATGGAGGAGGCTGGCTGGATCAGGCACGGACGGATATTCAACTGGGCAGAAACCCCAACTAGCCTGGGTGTTTCCTTATTGCCAGCTCCTGCTGGCTCTCAGTTCAGGATGAATGTTGGTTCTGGTAGCAGTCTGGAGAGGTGCACTTAGTCCCACGGTTTATTCAGGGAGGTCAGACATCTGTTGAGTGTTGGATGTCACTTGCAAAGTCATACACCTACAAGGTAAGATTTGTTACTCCTAAGCTGGAGATGCCGTCATACTTCATTAAATCTTGGCTTTCAAGTTGTAGCTGTCTGATGCCTGGTTTGTAACTTGCTCAATGTAGTAGATGTTGATATTAGCTTATTAGAAGCTCCACATCACTAAATCATTGTCATTCTACTACCAGCCATCAGCCCCATACGAAAAAGAACTAAGTCCAGAATTAAAATGCAGTATGGTTCTTTCCAGTCATGAAAGGTGGTCAGAAATATGCTGGAAAATACACAAAAATGGTAAGGCTCTGACTGAGGAAAATGTGTCTCTTCGGACAAGTGCAAGGGTTTATTTCAGTTCTGATGATGTCAGTGCAACATACGCATCTGCTTCAAGCTCTCCAGGCATAGGGACTGACATCAGCTTGTGCTTAAAAGTTCTCAAGAGTACCATGTTTCTGGTGTGCCACAGTCAAGCAGAAAACATCCTTCTTTAAGATGACCATTTTGCAGTTTTTCAGGACCTTCCATTTACAACTTGAATAAGCAACAGGAGCATTTGAGTACAAAAGTTTTTCCTGATTGCTCAGCATTATCTGTCTAATACAATCATCTGTTACTGAAATGTCTCATAGAATAAGTATCAGTGACACATTTACCAATGTTTAGTGAAGGACCATCCCTTGAATAGCATAATAGTTGTCTTCACCTGATAAAATTCTGAATGCCACAAAGTATGGCCAGAGAAACAACTTTTCCTCCTGTGCCAACCCTGACGTGCTTGTTTAGGAGGGGTAGTGATGCTGGTTCATTGTATTTATTAACATGGGATCCAAGACCCACTTTGTGTGGCTCAGCCTGGTTCCTGTTGCACTTCCCTACTAGCACAGGGCATGGTACCCCATGCTTGCACACTCTGTGCTTCATGTTGTGACAGTCCCTCATCTACAGCTATTATCAGCCCTGTACTACCTCTTACACCTTCATGTCACTGGAGCTGAACTGCTTCAGGATTTCCTGGCAATGGGATGGGATTGTTGAGGACAGCTGGAACTGCAGCACATGAACTCCATCCACACTGTGCACCATCATCCTTCTGCGTGGCTGCCTGTTCCTCTGTATGCACACTAGACAACATGCCCATCACCCATGCTGGGGTGTGAGCAGACACATTAAGAAACAGGCTTCTCTCCTCCCTGCCTTTCCAAAGGACCCTAAATCTGTAATTTCACCTTCAGTAGTGAGATTGCTTCACTGACCTCTTTGGGACACTCCATGCCCTTACTGTTTTACACATCAGGCTTTTAATTCCTGTTTCCTCACGGTGATCAGGGAACCAAATTTACTGGAAATAAAGTTTTTTTATTTTTTCCCTGGGATTTCATTTTTTCAGCCTGATATTTCAGTAATCCAGTGTATGACTGCTAATGTTTGGACCAGCACAATCCAGGAAGTGGGAATGAGCAAGTCACTTGGGCAAGTGTGGAATCTACTTAGTCTAACATTACCACCAAAGAAGTTCACAGGAAACACTGCCAAAGTGAGAAAACAGCTCCTAACTTAGGTGTTGTGAATCACCCTCCCAAATACTCAAATCATAGAGAAGTCAATGCCTAGACAAATGGATGTGTCAGAGTCCTGTGAAACCTTTGTTGTTGGTTACTCACATCATCCAGCTTTACCCTGTTACAGTTCCACCTCATGGGCTGTCACCACAGGAGAAGTATACTTGAGCAAACTGATGCATGAATTTAAACTCGTGAAGTTATTCTGGTACTGCCTTCTGGGTGGTTAAAGTTAATCTAGACCAAAAGCTTTTCCTTTTCCTATTTAACATACATTACAAAAACATTTATGTTAATCACTTCTGTTCTAGGTTGAGTATTTACACCCAAAATACACAGATACTTCCATGGCAATGCTGAGATTTTTTTCTTGTAGATACAGTTGCTCTAGACACAGATTCTGCAAACACAGAACAAAAAGTTGATCTGCATCCCAAAGGTTTTACAAGCTGATAGCAAGTCCAAGAGCCAGTCCAACTGATAGATGAATACAGAGAAACAATGACTTATCATGGTTTGATCATCCTCGTATTAACCTCTAAAACTTCCTCTGTGCCAAAATTTCTTATTCTGAGACTCTCCTATTGGGACTTTCTTAACTGAAATGCATCTGGAACGTTTGTGCTGCAGAATTTGCCCATGTGTTTTTCCCACGAATATGCTTTTTTTCCCCTATCTACAGTAAAACAATAATTCAGGTCTTTTCCAGTGTGATCCAGAAGACCGGATTCAAACCTCTCTTGGACTGATGAAGGGTCAAGCTGACAGCAGCAGGCTTTGGACCTGGCTCAGGCTGAGGGATAGTCCAGACCCACATGCTAATTTAGGGCCTGATCCCGCAGACTTTGATTACACTGGGATTTTATTACAATGACAAAATTGCACAAGTCGGAAATGGGAAAAATCAATTAGGTCATCTAGTCTATTTGTTGCCAGTGTAGGATTGTTCCCTACTGCACCTTCTGTTAATGTTCTGCCATGGCTTAAATATCTGAAGCATGAAGGCATTATTAAAGATGTGGGACTGGATCTTTAGGAACCAGTTTATTTTTTTAAAAGCACACATATTCTCATAGGTTCAACTTCTTGTGAGTAGAGCATTTCTCATCACTCACTCCTTTTTGTTTATTTAGACTATGCAATTATAATCTTCTGTTTGTGATGTTAACAGCTTTTGAGAATGCTCATGATGTTACAGAAGATTAACCTCTTAAACTGAATATGACTAAAGAACAAATGGGTTGTGTTAGGAAACACAGAGAAATGTAACAACTGTCAGATTGAGAAATATGGAAAAGAATAGTAATACTGACACACATACATACTTACATGTATATATGTGTGTGTGTGTGTGTGTTTTGGGTAATTTCTTGTATATTTGTGCCCCTCTGCATGTCTTGCCCACGCTGTGCATGCTTCTTAGCTTGTACAGGAAAAGAAATATCTGGGGCAAAAACTGTCATAATTTGGTGTCCTGTGCAGTGCCAAGAATATTGTTGGTGTTTAACAAATAGTAGATGTGTTGGATTGTGCAACCTTTACTCAGGATGCCTGCCTCCAGTCCTCTAACCCTTCTCCCTTGAGCGGACATTACCAACCCAGGTCTGTGGGGATGCTACTGTGGATACCTCTGTGGTGGTGAAGTCTAACCTATGCCATCTACACCCTGAGCTGCACCTAAAAAATAAGGATATGGTATTGGACACAGTATGCTCCATTTTCAACTTATGTATCAGAAGGAATCCAAGGCCTTTATTTCTTTACTGTGTTTCCCAAGTTGAAAAGGCAAATTAGTGACCCTTTTGTTCACTTACACAAACTATTTCCAGTCTAGAGAAGAATGACAAAGGGTTAGCATTCAGCTGTCCTGTTCACATGGTTAGTTTTTATGACTAGAGTGGCATTTTAAGCAAGCACAATATCAGCTATTAACTGAATATTATTCTCTTATTTTGGATATAATCTGAGCACCTTAAGGCCACCTTCTTTTCCCCTCCAAATTATTAACTATTTGGAAAACTGAAATTAACATTTTCTAGCTATGGAAAGTTGCACAGAGAAACTGCTGGGCAGGAATTTCAATAGCGAAACCACCACACACTATTCCTCTTTGACTAAAGGATTATTTTTTTCAAAAAAATAACTCCAATACCTAGCTGATTTTACAGTCTCCTGCTGCTGGGTTTAATGCAGTTCAGTAAAAGAGAGGGCTCAGACATCTTTGGCTTTCTGGCAACAACACAGACCATCAGCCATTCGCCCCCTCCCCACACTCTTTAATAAACCCCAAAATAGAGAGGCGCATAAAACCACCCCAGGAGCTGTTTCTGATTCATCCCTTTCAGTGGCAAGGAAATACTACCTCTGCCGTGTGTGCGCTGCTGCTGGCTCCTCATGTCCCGGGCCTGGCGAGAGGAGGCTGTTTTGGAAGCCCGATCCCCCTGACGCCGGCAGCCCACCGGCCACGGGCCGCCACGCAGCTGTGCGGCCCCAGCAGCCCAACCCGGCCCGCTGGCTCAGCCTCCCCGGGGCTGATGTCAGCCTGAACTTTGCCACTGATATCTCATCGGGATGAGCGACATAAACAGAGAATTGCACGCCAGAGCTTTGCTCTGGAACAAGCTCCTTCCACACATTTCAGCAATATAAATCTTCTCCTTTTATCGCAGAACGGCAGTAACTGTTTATGGGTTTGGTTTGTTATTGTTGTTCGGTGTTTTCTTTCCCCCCTAATGGAGCTGGTTTGGGGGGGTAACCTGGCTCTCCGGCGTCCTCTCGTCCTGCCTCTTTTCAGATCCCATCTCGAGTCAAGACGCAGCTTTTGTTTTCTCCCCAGTCTATGCCTCTGCCCCTCTTCCACAGCAAATAAGCGACTCTCCCCCCCGCCGCTGGTCACTCATGCATGCCCTGCCCTTCTGCTTGGCCCTTCGCCGGAACACACCCCACAAGTTGGTTTGGCCAAGGCTCTTGGGCGACCCACATGGTCCCCAGGACTGCTGCCCAGCACATCTACCCCACACATCCCCGCTGTAGCCGGGACACATGGAAGGCAAGAGGCTGGAGAGGCAGCGAGCGGAGTTTCTCAGCCGTGCTGTGTCAGGGCAAGGAGAGGGAGTGCACTCCCCGTTTGTTTAATGTTTTCCTTATGTTTCTCGCGGAGCGTTTATTTTTTGACATGCTTTCTCTGCCCACTGGTGCTAATGCTGCTCGAGCAAGCTGGCTGACTGGCTGCAGGTTGGCTCACACGTGTGTCCCATCCTTTCTCCACAGCCTTGTTTATGTCACTCGCCTGGCTTTTTCAGAAATTTCCACACACGCACTAGCACACGAGACGTCTCAATCTCCAACACAACAAAACACCAAGGCGAAAGCACTTTCTTCATGTCAGCGTAGCCCCTCGGTTTGTCTGCCGAATGACTTTTATTTTATGCCTCTCTGGCAATCCCACCCCATCCGGCTCAAGTATCCTGGATTAGAAAGACTTTCCCCAGAGTCCTTTTCAAAGGGAGCCTCCCACAGACCTTTAAATCCCCCACATTTTATGGTACAGATATTTAACAGCTCTGAGAGGGGCAGTGGGGGGAGAGACTGAGGAAAACAGTTACAAATAGAGTGGCTGCTCCTCACACCACTGAGGTTCCTGATGTGATCAGCCCCGTTTTATCCGCCTTTCTCTCTCATCGCAGTGATAGCGACTGAGATAAGAAGCAAAGCAAGAAAGGGTTCAGTGAAGTCGCCGTTTTCCCCCTGAATCAGCCTCACCTCCCCCTTTCTAGCCCTCCCCTTCCCCCCCAAAAAGAAACCCTTGCTGGAGAAAGGAAACGCGATACCCTTCTGTCAAACAGGCGGCCGTGCCTCGCCTAGGTGCAGCTGAGCTGCGCCTGAGCTGCCGGGGCTCTGGTAAGGGTCCCGGCGGCGGCGTGGAGGCGGCTGCGGGCACCCCGGGGCGTTGCGGCTAGGCTCGGCTGGGCTCGGCTCGGCCTCGGCCCGCGGCCCAGCCCCGCGCTTCCCCTGCTGCCAGCCGGCCCTGGGGACGGCCCCCGGCCCCGACGGGACACACGGCTTTGCTCTGCCCCGTCCCGCCGGAGAGGCCACCCCGAAAAACCCCTGTCCCGGGGGAGAACGGCAACAACGGAGAAAATGCCGAGGAGAGGGAGAGGCTGGAGACCCCTCAGCCCCGCTCCCGTCTCTCCATCTCTATTCAGAGCTGGGATGGGGTGGGGGGGGTGGGGGGCAGATTCGGGCAGGAGAGGGGTACTCCCCTGTGTCCCCCTCCGCGAGGAAGGGGCCGAGCACACCGCACCGTCCCCCCGGTAAGGGGGGGGAGCTCCTCCCCACGGAGGGGCTGGGGAGCGGCGGGTAGCGGCAGCTCCGCGGGGGCCCCGGCAAGGCCGGCGGCGGAGGGGGGGCGAGCGGAGACCTCCGGGCGGGGGCTGCTAGCGAGGCTGCAGAGCCCCGCCGCCCGGCCCGGCCCGGCCCCGGCCCCGGCCCCGACCCGCCCCGCCCCACCGCGGGGGGCACCGCAGCCGCGGGGCCGGCGCGGAGCGGCGCCCCCCGCCCGGCCCCGCCGTCGGAGGATGCTCGGGCGCCGGTGCCCCGAGGGGTCTCGGCCGGGCGCGGGGAGCCTCCCCCCGCCGTGCCGGGGCGCTGGGGCTCGCCTCCTCCCGCCCCGCCCCGCCCCGGGGCCTCTCTCCCGGGGCCCCGCTCCGGAGCAGCTCCCGCATGAAGCCCGGGGGCTCCTGGTCGGCGGCGGGAGAGCCGGGGCGGGGGGGTGGGGGGGTGGGGGGGGGCCGGCCCACCTGCGCCCGGCGGCTGGCGGTGCCCGCGGCGCAGAGCGCGGCTGCTCCGGAGCGGCGGCGGCGGGGCTGGGTCCTCCTCCTGCCCCCCCGCCGCTCCCGCCCTCGCACACTCCTCTCCCACCGCCACCCGTCCGTCCGTCCGTCCTGTCGGCACCTCGCCCGCCCGGCGCACGCAGGGGCGCGCACAGCCGCACGCACCCCGGCACCCCCACAACATGCTGCCGGCCACCGGCCCGGCATGGACCCCGGCGGCGGCTGCGCGGCTCCTCTCCGCTGCTGACTCCCCTCTGAGGTTTGCGGCAGGTAGCGGGGCGGACGGTTGGAAAGTGCAATAGGAAAAGCGGAGGGGAAGGAGGAAAGGAAAAAAAAAAAAAAAAGCAAGGAAAAAAAAAAGGGAAAAAAAAAAAAAAAAGAGGCAAAAGCCATCAAGCCGGCCAAGCCCAGCTTTGGATCTCAGTGCAGGTATTTCTGCTGCTGTGTTCATCCCTTGCCGCCTGCCACCCCCGGTTTATTTTTTTTTTTAAAGGAAAGCAAAAAAGAACGAAAAGGAGAAGTCGAACTCTCAAAGGGTTACTATGCAATTGCGACTGATTTCTTGGTTTTTTATCACTTTGAACTTTATGGAATACATTGGCAGCCAGCACGCCTCCAGGGTACGGCGACAGGGAAGAAGTAAGTGCGAAGAGCTTTATACTTTGGTAACTTCTGCTTCCTCTCGTTGTCCTGTTCACCTGCCCGGGGGGGGCTTGTGCCCCCGGTGCTTGGGCGAGCGCCCCGGGAAGCCAGTCCCGCGCCCGCGGCGCGGCCGGGCGGATTTGTGGGCAGTTTCATTGAGGTGGAGGGATGAAGGCGATTTTTGATCTCTTTCTGCTTTTCTCTCTCACCTCGCCGGGATGAGCAGAGCCGGCTCCGGGAAGACCTGCGCCTGCCGCTTTATATTTTAATGTCTGGTAAAGGGGAACGTCCTTTCCTAGCTCCTTCCTAAAGGAAAAACGCAATGACACGACAGGTAACTTGTTGCCGTGATGCCCTAAGCGCCTTTCTCCACCCCGGTCACCATTTAGCAACCCGGGGGAGGACGGAGAGAGAAACCCCCACCCCGAGAACCAGCAGTACAGATTATCGCTGTAGGATTAAGCGTGGTGCCCAGGGATGCGGAGTGGGGGACTGGGGTGTCGCGGCGCTGCCCGGCCCGCTGGCTTCCAGCCTCCACTCGCCACTAGCCACTTCGGTGGCACCGTCCGGGAAGCCCCTGGCTCTTCCATCGGCACTGTCCTGGGGCTGTGGCCCCCGATTTTTGATGTTGGAGTTTGTTGTTAGCTTGTTTTTTTTTTTTTTTTTTTAAATCCCATGGGACGAGGGGAGTTCGTCCCTTCTGGCTTAGCCAGCCCCTGCCCGATGCCGCCTGGGTGCGGAGTGGCGGCGGGAGGGAGCCGGGAGGGCCGGGGGGCTAGGGGCAGCCCCCAGGTGTGCTGGCAGCACCTCCTTGGGCGCTGCCGGCCGGAGGAGGCGATGTGTGGGAGACCAGAGGTGAGGAGAACCCCCTGCACCGGGGAAGGAGGAAAAGCGGGGCTGCAGCGAGTCGCCCCCCCGGGAAGGCGCTGTCCAGGTCGCGGGGCGCTGCCGCGGGCGGGCGGGCTCTGGCTCCGCCGTGGGGCTCCGGCGTGGCCGGCAGCACCGAGCAGCTCCGAGGACGCGGGGTCCGCAGTGCCCCCTGACCACGGCGGGGCCGCCGAGCAGAGCCCCGCCGGGGCGCCGCAAGGAGCTGCCCACGGCGGCGGGACGCGGCAGCGGGGGGCGCAGGGACGCGCCCCAGATCCCGCCTCGCCCCCCGCCTGCATCGGACCCGTCGCTGTTTCTGGGGAGGGGAGGCATTTTCTGCGCACCTACCGCGGAGGGGCTGCTCGTGCCTCTCCTCTTTTCCTGACAGCTGCAGATACCCGGGAAATGTCACAAAACGCGGCAGCCTGCATTTAATCGGCGAGAAGTAACTGACTTACTTCCTCAGGGAGGGGACGGGGGGGGCTTACTACTATTTTATTTTATTTTTTTTTTTGCTCAGCCCTCGCTCCCTTCCCCTGCTTGGCGCGGCTAGCCCTTGAAAGCCGCCTTTGTATGCTTTACCTCCTGCACACAAGGTTTGATTCACCTAAAGTGCCCCTAAAGCGGAGCCGAGGACGAGAGAGAGCGGGGCTCCAGCCCTCCCATCCCCACGGCCGCGCGCGGCGAGGGAGCACTAAGGGCTAAGTAAAACATGTCAGGGCATCCGATTTATTATCCTTGGCAAGGGAGGGCTCCGCAGCCTCCATCACTTCCCACCCACTCCTTTAACCCCTGGCAGCCGCGGGCTCACAAGCTGCCGCTTCTTCCCCCCCCTTCGATGGGGGCACCCCGACGGGCGCGGTGGAGGGGTTCAGCCCCGAGTCGGGGGCGCAGCAGGGGTAGGAAGGCACACACGCACACACACGCACACACACACGCACACACACACACCCCCCGTGGGGCGAGGGTCGGGGAGCGGCGCCCCCCCTTGCACCCGTCCTTGCTCCGGCACCTGGTGCGCGCCGCGCCGGGCCAGAGCCGGGCCGGCGGCGACCTCTGCTGTCCTCTGCCGCGGCGGGCAGCCCGGCGGCAGGTGCTGCGCTCCGCTCGGCTCAGCACGGTATGGCTCGGCACGGCACGGCCGCTGCTCCCCTCCTGGGCCCACCCATTTCTGGGGGGGAAGGCAGGTCGCCCCCCTGCCCCCGGCCGGTGTGGGTGCGGGGCGCAGGGCGCGGGGCGGCCGCGGGTGCGTGTGGGGCGCTCCCCCTGCGAGCGCCGTCCCGCCGCCGTCCTGCTTAGGCGCCCGGCTTAGCAGCGTGATTTTCGGGAAATAGAGGTGGAAGCGTTGGCTGCAAATAATTAGCTGGTTGGTACAACGCAGAGAAGGTGTTGAGTTTTCAGTTTCCTGGTTAAAATGCAAGAGTTAAGTTAAATTCACAGCAGAACAAGGGGCTGAAAAATCACAGCTAGGAAGAGTCAGAATGGAAACCTGCCTTGTTATTTTGGCAGTGAAGACAAATAATCGTCAGGACACCTCACCTGGACCGTCCGATGGCCGTGGTCTTCAAATCGGGCTGGTTGTAAAACAGGCTTGGTATAACTAGTGGTTCTTTGGTGTAAAGCAAAACTTAGAGCGTGTTTATGAAAGTTATTATAAAAGAGGGTACGGTATGGTCACCAATTGTACCGATCATCTGGGCTTTAAAAATCTATGAATCACCGTTAGTGAATACTGGAACTTGAAAAAAATGATAGTGTGCAGATAAAGGAGACACCTGTCAAATTCATCTACTACATGGAGCGACTTTCTCTGGATTTGTTTCTTTTGACCAGATAGTCTCCTTTAAGTGTAAGTCCTAAACCCATCTCTAGGGAGGCGTTTTCAAACTTCCATTTAACCTATGTATTTTTAAATACAGTACAAACCACTTGCCATCAAGCAGTCAGTGAGCCCATGTTACTTTGTTTTGTTTAATATCTGAGTCCCCCATTCTATGTATTATATTGTAGACTCCCACATTTTGAGATAAAGGAACAACAAAGCCTGAAAAGACTAATTCAGATTATGTTAGGCCAGACTCTCAACCAGTATAAGTTGAAGCTTCTTTGTTAATTTACCCCATCAGAAGGACCTGGTCCTGAAGCATTACTTATTTTGTACCTATTGCCAAAGTAATATTTACTAGCAGAAAAGTTTGGTCTGCAGTCCTTCCACTCCCCAAACTCCTACTGAAGTTTCTAGTTTGAGCATGCTAAGTTTCTGTCTCATGATCAGTAGTAAATGCATAGTTGGCTGTGCAAAGGCAGAACTCCTCTGAAGTCCACTACGGAATGCAGAGGATTGGGTCCACAATTAGACATAGCAGACAAGATCAATAAAAGTTCAAAAGCAAACATATCAGCAAAGAGATTTGGTTTTATTCTGATAAGAGCAATGAAGATTAACAAATTAAGTTGCTTGTTTGGGTCCTACAAGAAAGATTAATAAGCAGCAGAGTGTAGACTAGCATACCTATAAATAAGAAGTTCTATGTATCTGCCAGTGATTACAGTTTGCTTGGGAAAAAAGTAGGATTAAGTCAATAGTGCTGAAATATTTTGGCTCTGCAGGCCACCACCAACCCTCAAAACTTAGTACTGACAGTTGTGCACCTTTCTCATTGACCTTTTAACCAACAGAAATGAATTATTATTTGCTATGGGTCTGTGAATGACCGGCAGACCATTTGTCATGACCCTGTGGACTACCAGTGAGCCACGGACTAAATTTGGACATCGCTAAAATAAGCAAAGTGATAGAAAATTCTGCATTTGTACCACAACTCCCACATCTGGGAGTAAAACTATCGGTATGACTTAATGGAAATGCAGCGCTACCATGATGTATATTATTGGTAGCCCATCAGTATCTGATGTTGGCAGTTGCCTCCTGCCTTTTGCTGTAATGGCATGTTTGCGATAGCTGGCGTTCGTTCGTTCCCTCAGTCGCCCCTTCGGTCACTCCTCTGTTGATGCGGGACTGCAGGTCTTCCAGCATCTGCTTCTGGTCACAGTCATGAGTGGAGGGCTCTGCTCTGCAAACACGCTGCCTCTCTGGCTTGGTTTTCACGCAACTACTTACAAATTCAAAATCAAGCAGATGCATAACAGCCCGTTTGAAAACACAGCTACATAAAATAAAACAAAACAGGAGAGAACTGACAAAACACAAACTGGTAAAATTATGTCTTCAGGTTTTTTTATACCCTTGTGGAGGGTGTCATTCACATGGAGGTAAAATGTCAACAAGAAAAGAGGAATTACGCTATTAGTTAAAATAACACTGCATTTTGGAAGCATTTTTTTTAATAGCTCACCATCAATGTATATATTACTGATATCTACATGTATGTTTAGGGTTGGCATGACACAGATGGTAATGCTATATATTCTATATATAATATAGGTGTTGTTACCAATTTTTAAAAAAAGAAATAGTTTAATATTTGAGTGCAGTAATTTAAAGCAGAAGTTAGCCAAGCAAGCAGCCATCAAGTAAGCTGAATCTATCCTTGGGCGGGATTAAATTGTTCAGTCTTAGTTCTCTTTCAAAGTACTTGTATGCCGTTGTTAATTATTTTTTCTGTGATGTTTTCATGTAAGTATTGTCAGGGTAAATAATTTGCTGGTGACAAGTGCATCTTTTCTGCAGTGAAACTATACTTCTCATTTTTGGATGAGATCCTGTTTGTTTTGAAATAGACTGTAAAATTCCTATTGCGGTCATTAGAAACAAAAGCAGACGGAGAACTGTGTCATTGTATTGCCTAAACTGCGAACGTACTTCATTGTAGCGATATCTTAAATAATTAAATATTGGAAAATCACTACCCATTGCTGAAAGCATTAGAAGTATTATAGGATAGCCTACTCGGCATTGGTTTTTTTGCAACTCTGTGTGCATGTAGATCTGCTTGAAGTATACCAGCTGCATGTGGAACAATGCGTGTTATTATCCCAAGAGACTAAAGGATGTTACAGACCAGTTCCCATTTCATACCTGACATAAGAAAGGGTGATAATTTCAAATTCTGTTTCTTTCAGCTGCTGAAGACATTTCTTACACTGTATACAATTCATGTTAAGCTGCAAATACATACATTACCACAACTTCTCGAAGACATTGATGTAGGATGGTACATCAGCAAATAAAAAGTCCTATTTCTCTTTGCAGGCAGAATAAAATATTGCTATTATTAATGAGATTGTTTTAGAGCTTGAACCTGCCTCCTTTGCTTTCAGTGGAGAAAGTCCCATGGATTTTTCTGGAGCTGGAGAGAGGTCTTTTTCTGCAGGACCTCAGCAAACATTTTGAGTTTGGAAGAATTCCTATGCTAGAGTACTTGGAAAATTGCATGATCCAAATATGTACAACCCCTGTGTAGGAAAAAACAATGCTCTTTACCTTTCAAAACTATGATATATAGCTTGCTTGGGAGGCAATGTCTTCCTTAAGCATATGAAAAGAACAGCTATTTTACTACTTTCACCTATTCAGCCAACTGAAGTCAATAAAGTTAACTCTGAGATTAATTTCCTCTTTTAAGCTTTGTTATTAGCGTATCAAGCCTTTGCAGATCCCCGGTCTGCTGTTTCTTTGTGCTGTAAACTTTTCACTGAAGATAATGGAAGTTATGCGTCATAAAATCTGAGCTAGGACTTAAAAATCAGACTTACTCATTATCTCTTGCTTAGCGTGCCCATTTTGCTTTCTGGTTAATAAATAAAATAATAGTGTGCTGGCTTGACCACTGCTATTTATTGCTAACATTTATAAGCTGTCTACCATTTCATATTCAATCATTTATAGACGGTGACTACTAGGAAAACCCATCCGTTAAAACTAAGTTCTTAAGAAGTTTTTTCCACAACAGTAAATTGTTTCTTTTTCTCTTGAAATTAAATGAAAAGTTGCGAAAGGCTGGTGGAGGAGATATAAAAGCTAATAAAAAAATAATATTTTTGTCTCGTTTCTAATTTTGGAGTCTGAACTACTCAAAATCATTTTGCCAATTTTTTACCAAAATAACGCAGAATAAAGCAATCTTATCAGATGACAAAAGGCAGCTGAAACCATGTACGTTTTTACACAAAAGTCAGTCTGTCTGCTATTACCACAAACAATGCCACAGATAGATAAAAATATTCAGATAATATTTATTCATGCAAAACATGTTATGGCTCTCAAAAAAAAAAAAAAGAGAAGAGCTACAACTTTTTTATAAATAATTGATTAACTGAGCTTCTGGCTATGGCAGAACAATTACTTATTAGAAGCTTTGTCGTAATAAAATCCAACAGATTTTATTAATGATTACACAATTTTTGTTGTTAGCAATGAGCAGTGCAATGAGCAACTCAACTTAAATAGAAGGAACAATTGTATTATGGTTATATGACAGTTGACTAATAAACATTTTTTTGTGTTTCAATTTCTAGATTACGAGCTATAGACCATGCATTTTAAAATGTTAGTGTTACTTACTTGTGTGATCAAAAATAGCATCCCCTGAAGCAAAGGAGCCACAAAACTTATCTCCCTCCAGAGCTGCTAGGCAAGAACTCAGCTATGGGGACTGGAGCTGAACCGTGAGAGCCGTGAAGGGGAATCTTGAATTTTGGCTATGGCAACGGCACCGAGCTCCCGCCTGCTCCGAGCAGCACCCTGGCCTTGCACCCATACTTTGGCTCTGCACAACAGAGTAATTAGGGGGAAGATCATGAAGGATTGCATATAGTGATACTTTTAAGTGAAAGTAAAACCCCCAACCACAGGTCTACACTGAGTTCTGGTAGCATGCTGCTATAAACTTTATCCTTTCAAGCTTCTTATTGTGTGTCAGTTTTACGTCCTGACATGTTTCATGTTAAAACTTGAAAGGTCCTAGATGGGATTTCAGACGTCTGATATTTCCTGCAGGGTAAAGCGGATTTTGGGGCACTGTAAAATAAAACAGGAGCTCATTGATTGGTGTTGGAATAGCAACGATGTGTGATTCCTGCGGCTTCCTGTAAAGTGCGAGGGCAGACACAGCACGGCTCAGATCCAAGAACAGGACTTAGGTGCCTAAGGTGTATCTGGGGCAGGATTTAAACACCTGACTCCCTCACCTTCAAAGCCCTGTTTAATTTCCATCTCACCCTTGATGCACAGGCGTTTCTCAAATGTTCTGTTGCTTCTGACATGAGACTTCAGCTTACTGATATTGGGCGTCCACCTGGCATGGGAGGCTTCTGACTTTGGGTCCCTTCTGCAGAGACTTTGAGATTTTTCTCTTAAAGAAACCCTGGGTAAAAAAAGGCAATAAATCAATCATAACAAATAATAAAAATAATAATACAAAGTTCTTCCACAGGGAGCACAGGACTTTGCAGGCAATCGCTTACTGAAAGTGGAATATAGTCACAAACTTGCCTGCTCCCGTACACGGGCCTCCTGAGCCCTTTTCTCTTCTGTGCTAACTAAAATGGGTGCAATCAAATGACCTGAGATTACATGTAAATCCAGGTGATAAAAAGTCAGTTTATTAGAGCAGATCAACACAGGCTAGAGTCATGCTAGATAGAAGAGCAATTTTAACTTACATTTTCAACTCCTGGCCGAATATTTTAGCTTCTAAGGTTTTGGATACATTAAGGGCAGCAAGGTTGCTGCTCCCTTCTTGGTGTGTTTCAAAAGAGTGAGGTTTCCTTTCTTTTGTTAAAGAATATATTGGCTTGCAGGGCTGGGTAGCAGTGCCAGGGCACCTAAATCCCCTGGACAGCCAGGATTTGAGACAGTTTCTGACCTCAGCATTTCCACGACTAGGTTGAGAATCCCTTGTTCAGTGTGTTGGCTTTTGTCAATCCCTTTTGGAGGTGCCCAGCTCTTCCCACCTACTGAAAGGCAACTTAGATGCCTCGCTCAGGGCTGCCAAGTGTACTTTGATGGAGGCATCGATGGAGGGCACCGCTACACAAAGCAGGGATGTTCAGAATAGCATAAATCCTTTATCAAGCACCAGCTCATCTCCCCAAATAACTCACCAGGTGTGCAGCTTCTCTGGTGATAGTGTTTTGGTGGGAAGCTACAGTAGAGTTAGGGCTTGAGCCCTTTTTCCTCATTGGCCCTACAAAGTGAGGTTCTGTTTCAAGGGGAAGGAAGAGAAGGCTCTTGTGTGAACCAGAGTTGTAGGAACAGCCAGCTGGTGGAAGAAGATTTCCATTGCAGTTCTCGACTAACATTTACAAACATCCACATGAACCAGAGCTACTAAAACCTGACACTTTATTATGTTTACAAAGTTTATGTATGTTATCAGCACATGTAATACTCCCAACAGGATTTATTACAGATTTCTTTAGCAACAACATTTTTTATTCATAACAGCTCAACTGGTCAGAGAGAGGAAAACAGCCAGTTTCTTCAGAGTGCGCCTCCCACGCACACTTGCCCAGCATTATTGCATTGCTTATTCATGAAGATTACAAACACCAGCGTCGGCAAGTGTTTCATAACCTTGTTTCCTTTTCCTAGAATGTTCATAATTAATTTCACTTTTTTCTATGCCACTGAATAAGGAGTTGCTGGTTTTATTTTACTTTATGTTACACTGCTGAGTGAAGAATTACCCCTCCAAAATAGAACCAAGTGGGACCAAAGGATATTTATTTCACATGGGAGTCAGAAGATCTGAAGTGCATGTATTTAGTAAATACATGAAAACAGATCAAGATTCCAGAAAGTTTTAGTATGACACAGAGCTGAAAGTCAACTAAGATGAGACCTTCTTGTGCTGGGCACGAAGGTCACAGATGTCATAAAATCTAATAGACAAGATCTTGAAGGCAGGAAAGGTAAATAAATTACATGATTTGGTATTTTGCAAAAAAACAGTTTCTGGTTTGCGGTCCAAAATGAAGTCACACATCCGTGCTTTGTGTTTATGTTTTATGAAGAGTCAAGCAATTAAAGAGTTTCAGAGTTGAGGGTGTATTAAAAGTGAAAGTAGAATTCTGTATGAGAGTGTAGAGTTTATAACTTGTGCTATGTCCTGAAGAAGCATTTTTTAAGCCCAAGGCCCTGGCTTTAGAAATGAAACAACTCAAATATGCTATTCAAGATACCCATTGAGGGAAAGCTTTAGTGGTGTAAGAATGTATCAGTAGGATTCAGTTGTGAGTGAATGTCAGCAAGAGGACATCCACATGGCTGCTTAGGTCATATATTATTTCCTAAGAAGAGAACAAAGTCATTTTGAGGAACAGGTAAATATAAAAACAAGTTCCTCTGGACAGATTGTGGACAAAATTATTTCTCTTTCTCTGTTGGCATAATTTATTTCTGCTAACAAACTACAAAATTGGCATGATATGAGAATGCTTATTCTCTTACATGGCTGGGTACCATGTTCTTTCATCTGGGTAATTTACTGAGATACTAATCACACTTTAAACTCCCAGCTTCTTTCAAATGTATGTCTTAGAACAAGTAAGCTGTTACATTACTAACTCTGAGTTCAGTATATTTCAGGAACTAACATAACAAGTGTTGACATATCTTATGGTTGTGTGGTCTCTTAGAGGTCAAAGTGGGCCTGATCACTCTGTGGACATGAAAATTATGGAGGAGGTTTCAAACAGGCTTTCTTTTATAATTCATCTATGTATTGTGGCTGGATACTCTGATGAACACAAGCCTTCCCAAGTTTTATGGAGGTTAGAAGCACTGGTTGGGGAGGGACTGGAGTGTGGGGGCGGTGTTTATTCCTGTTTGCCAGGATCTGGCTGGCCATAAAGGAAACTGTAAACTGTACCCCTTTGAGATGAGGACAGGTTGTTATTCACCTCTCTCTGAAATCACATAATTTCCCAGGTACCAAATGAGTGGAGAAGTTAAATTCTTCCTCAGTATAAATCACACCTGAGTCCAGATTAAAAGAGATTAATCAAAAGAGTAGTCTTCTTCTGCATTTCCATGCTTCATTGATATGCAAAAAAGAAGGATTCTAACCATAGCTACCACTAAAAGACCACCAAGTATTATGAAAATCAATCCGTAATCCTTTCTGAAGCCTTGCATAATTTGTTGAAAAATAAGGTACTCATCTATGGAACTTGCTGATTGAGCCTTCTACCCTGGTTCCATGACTGACTGTGGTTACTGCTGTGTGCACCAAAAAGGGCCTGTGTTTTTCATCTGGAAGTATGCAGAGACATTGGACACATCTTGTCCAAAAGAGATCAGCCACCGAAATTGCAGTACTGCATATAAGAGAGCTTACTCAGAAGCTTCCATCTCATACTCCCTGACTCCTACCTCATCCCCTGGAACCCCCTAAGCCTACAGTTGTAGCCCTAGAGTTGGAAAAACTCCTTTACACAGTCTATGCCCATGATCTGCTAAATGACCTTTTTGACCATCAGCATATATACACTTGACAAAGGTGTCAGAAAACTGTAAACCTACAAAAAAGTGCAGGGTGGTGTTTAAAACCATTCACAAAATAGCATTAAGATTAATAATTTTGGTGGAAAATATAATATTTTAGAAAACATAAAAATATAAACACCCCACAAATATAAATAATAAATAAAAATAATATAAATGCTCATACGTTGGGTCATCTCTCCCTTCTCTCCTACACATTCATATCTGTATATACACATACACATATACGCACGCAAATTTACATAGACACAAGCAAGAATTAAAGGTCTTGATGTCTTCTTAAAATATTTTCACTTTGAAATTGTCTTAAAATATAGGTGAAAAGGATTCTGATAACCCTAGACAAGAAGTTTTCTTTCAAACCACACAAAGCCCTCTGGTTTGTCTCTATCTCTCCTCCCACCATTCTTATGGTCTGTTTGGTTATGAAAAACAAAATCATTAGTTTTATATAGGTTAAACTAAACACTAAATTTAAAAAAAAATGCACAGAAAGCAATATTTCTGTTGAGCCTGGCATGCTTAAAACTATACCAGAACATTATATGGACCCTTCCCTTTTCAGCTGTGTACAGGTGAAACCTTTGTGGCTTTTGATATGACATGTATTACTAGGCTGGAAATTTTACTCAGCTATTGAGAAGGAAAACAATGTTCCTTACGCTGGGCTCTGGGCAGGGTAAATTGGTGCTGCTAGAGAAGAGTCTTTCCTTGCCCCTGTGACAACTACTGCTGACATTCCGGGGGTATGACCATGTGTATGGATACGTGTGTACCTGCATCTGTGCATGTGCTGAGGGAACAGCAAGGAGAGTTAATATTACTCTCTTTTGTCAGCAAACAGAAATGTCATGGTCATAAGGTACGTGTCAGAGTAACATGAGGTTTTCAATTAGAGCCTCTGCATTGTTTTTAATGGGAGTTGGTGTAGGCAGAATAAGCATCTCATAAAGGTTAAGGGATTGATTCTGCTTCTAGTTACAATGCATGTCAGAAAGCAAATAACTCACAGAGCTCTGCCAGCATAAAATTTGCATGTGCTCAGAATCCAGCCTAAATGTTTATACAGGCTATTAAAAAAACTTGGTGGGGGATTTTTGTTCTCACTCACCAACAAAAGGAGCAGCAATGCAATCTGCACTTCTTTTTCTGAGGTGCTGATAAAGGACACAGGGGTATTCCACCATCTTTTGTCAGAGAACAACTGCAATTTGCCACTTAAAAGTGTGGGAGGGATACTTTTACTGCTTCTCCATGCTGTACTTATTCATCTTGCCCAGCATTCATGAGCTTTCTCCTACTTTGCCATCTGCTCACTGTTGTCAAGCTTCCCACTTCCCTCTTCCCTCCCTTCCTACAGGTATTGAACTAGGGCACTATTTCTCAAAGTAGTGACTGAAGTAGTTTGCAGAATGAGAACATACACCAAACCAGACTAGCTAAATAAATGCAGAGGAGTAGACACAAAATGCTGCATTTTTCTGAAGTGGCAAGTGGCAGAGGAATTCTAGGTCAGCTCCATTAGCCTGCCTGATTTAATACAGGCGTGGTCCATGTACTCCTCACTATCCATAACATGCCTGGATCCAACACAAGCCCACTGCAAACAAGAACTGGCAGGTGAATGTAGTGAACCAGAGCAGACACACCAGAATTCATATGCAACAATGTTATGTGGGGTATAGGATAATGTGCCCTTTGTCAAATTAATTTTTTAATTTTTTTTTTCTCATCATCCTACCAATTCCTGTTCTTCCTTAGTGTCACCCCAGAGAAACACACCCTTACTGTTCCCTCTCCCTCACTCCCCTATTCATACCTATAAGCAAGTTTCTTCCTTGGCATACTTTTCCCTTTTCATGCCAAGCCACAAGTTATTGTAATTTACAGCTCTGAGCGCAGGGTTTTGAGGAGAAATGGTGGAAAGAGAATGGATGCCCTTCAGCTGTGGTGTGATGACTTGATGATAGCAGTGGGTTTCTTGATGAGAGAAAAGAAGCAGTGAAGAGCTTCTTTGATTTACAAAGAGAGATTGTAAAAACAAGCTATGAATCTTTGTGTATACAAAAAGATGTGAATCCTTGGAGCCTTTGTCAATCATGGCCTGGTAGAAATAAGGAAGGAGCTGGAAAAGTCTGCCTACTGTAATAGAGTACGTAGCCCTGTGGTCTATCAAATGCAAGAATATGAAGGGTGGAGTTTGGAAAGTGGTGAATGTGTCAGTTGACATCAAACATGGCTACGGCTGTTTGACCAAGCACAGACAGCAAAATATTCACCCAGTTTATGGCTCTCCAAGCATCAGGGCAGGACCCTTCAGTGACCAGCAGAAAAAGTTCACTGTTTGCAAAAATATTGGGAAAGGGAGGAAAGTCCCCTCCATAATGCTTTGCATTTCCCTACAACTTTGTTGGGGAGTGCCATGCAGGGCAACTGGTCTCAGTACAACTTACAAAATCCTCCTCCTCAGCTGCAGAGCAATGCCGTGTCACAGAAGGAATGGACAGTGGAGTTCATCAGCCAAACTGCAATGCGTAGCACTGCTTGCTGCACTCTATAAGCAATTCCCAGGTTTCGTAATGCCTACTGGTCCTAACTTTCCCTATGCCAAGCCCTTTCTCTGACACATTTAATTCCTCAAAGCTCTGCACATCGCTATTCTCTCTTGTGACAGCAGTTGAATAATGTCTACAAATGGAAATATCACCTTCTCCTCTTGGCTTGCTGTGGAGCCAATAACCCCCTCCCCCAATATATGCAGTCTAAGTGGATTTACAGAGTTAGTCTGACAGTTTCTGAAATAGAAAACCTCTGGTTAACAGCAGAGCCCAAGCACTGCTCTTTCTATAGGCAGGCCAGTGCTTCTTGCTTCTCTTTAAGATGGACTCCCTCTGATGATGTGGGGTGGGAGGAGATACCACACCCCATCCAGCCATCGGCCTCTTGCTGAGACAGTATCATGACTGCCAGTTCTTCTTGAAAGTTTTACAATGCATACAATTTCAAACAAACATCAGATGAAAGCAATTTTGAGTCTAAACCAAGCACAGCCAGGTTTGCATTGGTGATTTATTGGTGAAAGTCATCAGCTCCTATTACCTATTTCTTGAGCCATCTAGTTCTTTGGCTTCCAGCCATTTCTAGGGCCTGATTCTGTTCCTATTGAAGTTAATGGGAGGTTTTGTCACTGATTTCAATAGGAGGCCTTTAACTTTCCAACTTTCTGTCTATAGAGGCTTGAAGTGCTTCCAGGTTTCCATCATAGTCTGCGGTTCTCCTCTTTAAGTCAATTGGACATTAACGGATTGCCTGGGCCCACACCTTTGGATATAGGAAAGCTCTACATCTGATTCAGCTCTCACTCACACAACAGCTTTATACCTCAGTGGAGTTCCTCCTGATTTATACTGGCAGGAGAGTGAGGTCCAAATTACTTATGCCTGGGTCATTGCCAGCAGAATGCGGAGAGAATTCGAGTCACTTGTTATCCCCTTCTCTGCACCTCTCAATCACAGCATATACATACGTATATATATGTGGATATATTAGAATCATCTGGACTCTTTTAAGTTATTCACCATCGAAACTGACTTCAAATTCAAGTTTTAAAGTTGAAATAACAAAGAAGGAAAAAAGAGCCAGAAGGGAGCCAGCTGCAAGGGTACTCACAATTTTCATCAGTCTACAGGACACTCCTAATAACATATTTTACTACTTTGTAGTGAACTTTCTTTGCTTCTGCCATAAATATATTCCCTATGCTGTAAATGAATAGCTTGCAAGCTCAGTAAAGTTAATATAGAAGAATAAATCTTAACTACCTAATGTCAGGTCAGAAATATAAATCTTATCAAATATGCCAGGTCAGAAGGAAAGAATACTTTTAGCTGAAAATAGCAAATACTTTCCAGTGCAGAGTAGGAACCTATTTTTCTCTTTAAAAAAATATGCTGCCTCTAATAAGATGAGTTGAACAGTCTCCTTTTAGAATCTCCAAAAGAAAAATAAACACATAGAGCAGAGTTAATTTATAAAATGCTCCAAAGTTTATCTTGGCAGAACAGTTTTAGGCAGTGAGATTTCTCTCCCTCTTGCACATGCATTCATACACATACACATTCACACACACACACAAGTCTCAAAATTAGGACAGGCCCTTACAATAGCAAATACTGCAGAAAACTTCTATATCTGGATAAATCCACAGATCCTTATTCAGGCAAAGCTCTCATTTTCAAATCAATGGAAATTTTTCCAAAGCAAGACAACAATCCTTGAAGCCTTTTTGTGTAAGTACAGACCTGCTATGTCACAGTGGGACACAGTGAGTCACACAAGTGCCTCCCATCTCAGGTCCCCCTCCCATGCACTGGCACTTCTGCCAGCTGTGAAGCAGTGATGCAGCCTCTGCCACCTCCTCCTGCCTGCCCAGGGCTCCACTAGTTGGGCGCAGCTGGATAGCCTGGTGGGTGATCTGCCAGCCAGCTGCTGCTGGCACATAGAATCCCTTCCAGGAGCTACAGGCTCCCACTGATGCTCATCCTCTTGTTCCTTCTCCAGACCTCCTTCACACACATCTTGCACATCAGAGACAAGGCAACTTCAGAGGCTGTGGAGATGAAGCCCACCAAAGGCTTTCTTTCAGCTTCACAGGCTTACCTTTTTTTTTTTTTTAAATAGTCTGGATGCCTGCAATCAGCCTGTGCCAGGGAGCCACAACAACAGGGGAATACTGCAGGCTCCAGATCTAACAGCCAAGAGACTGCCCAAGTACAGGGCGCTGGTGCATGCACAATTCTCTGGACTGTCCTTGCTCAGTGCCACTAAGTTACAGAATTCAGACCCTGACCCCACAGAAGAATGCAACAAGTGGGATCTCTCTCCTCTCCTCTCCTCTCCTCTCCTCTCCTCTCCTCTCCTCTCCTCTCCTCTCCTCTCCTCTCCTCTCCTCTCCTCTCCTCTCCTCTCCTCTCCTCTCCTCTCCTCTCCTCTCCTCTCCTCTCCTCTCCTCTCCTCTCCTCTCCTCTCCTCTCCTCTCCTCTCCTCTCCTCTCCTCTCCTCTCCTCTCCTCTCCTCTCCTCTCCTCTCCTCTCCTCTCCTCAAGTTGCCAGTAATTTCCAGCATTTGGTCTGACAACTGTTCTATTTTAAATATTTAGAAGAATCCATTAGAGATTAAACAAAGTGTAAGTAACTGCTCCTAAGTGATAGCTCTTATTAATGTTTGAAGCAATAGGCATTTTACAAATGTGTATGAAAGACCTACCTCTAGACTGCTTGTAGAAAAGGGCAAGATAGAAGGCAGCAGCCAGAACACAGTGTAATTTGAGCATTAGTGTGTTATCATAAATAATCAGTGCACAGACAGCATTCTGTAATGCGTGCACCATGCTTGCAAATCTAGACAACAACAGGTAGACTGTGCTATGCTGACCAATGTATTTTAAATGATCTGCATGAGGCTGAAAAAGTACTCAGAGACCCAGTTTGGATGCCTTTGACTTTCTCTGGTCTGCTGCAAAAATATGAAAAAAAACCCCAACCAAAACCCCCAAGTCCTCTCCCACCCCAAAATGTATCAAGAATCGTCATGTGTTATGGGGGAAAAGACAAGGACTGCTCTGGTGGAATTTGTAACTTTTACTGTATTCTAAAATTATCCTGACTATACAGTGTCTTAAATGTTCACTGTGATGCTACATTAGTAGCAGAGAAGGGAGGAACACTAACAGTGTTCTGGGGCTGATGATGAGATACTTAAGAAGTAATGCTGACAGAAGTCACTTTCCAGTGGACTTAATTTTGAGGATAAAAAAGGCCACATTTACAACAGAGATAAATGTAGATGTATAAATGCATCTACACACTAACCAATATCTTTGATGAAAAAATACGTCATATTCTAGGAACACAGTAAACAGCAGATATACATCTATGCATGTACATACTATAGCAGAATTTTATATCCCAACAAAGGTTGGTGGTACGGATTTTTTTTCATTTTATTTACATTATTTATTGTCAGTTTGCAGTGAGTAGTGTGCTGGTTCCAATACAGAAGGGATAAAATTGAATCACCAGACTTGGCTCCGGTGTCCACCTTGCACTGGTTAGGTCCTGCAAGCAAAAAGGCCTGGGGCTTACCCAGGCCACTTGTGATGCTTTCCTAGGGTGGTAATGTCTGGTACTCAGAAATAATGCATGTAAGACAGACCTCTTAGCATCATATCTAATTTTTGAAGCTGGCAGCCTCCTTCTCCTTTCCTGTCCCCCTACCTTAAAGAAAATGTTTGCTGGGTACTCCCATCACTGATCATGGTGGCTTATGGAATTGCTGGCATCAGTGTCACAGAAGGGAAGAAGGATGAAACTTGTCAAGGTAAAGTTTGGTGCTGCAGGTTTCCCAGAGAAAGAAAAGGGGAAGATACAATGCTTGTGATCACCTGAAGCAGGCCTCAGCAAGTTAAACAGAAAAGAAGGTGGCAAAAGAAGTTATTAACAGCCTCCTCACTAGTTCAGATGCTTGTGTCAAGAGTGAAGAGGAGGGTAACATCTGCTCCAGCTTCCACTCTGCATGGTCAACTAGCACCCAGCACGAATGAAGTAAATATGTTGTTATCATTGGTTCCCAAGCATGAGATGGACTCGAAGCATAGGCAGGGATGTGCCTGACTCCACTGTGTGCAGGACATTTTCGAGGTGCTGCTGAGGCAGGGCCATCTCTGATATTTGTCTGAAGTCAGTAGCCATCTGCCAGAGAATGATTGCTACAGGCTGCCTTACACCACACATTGTTCATGCCCAAAAACAGGAGACAGAAAGCCATGAAGTCTTCTTTAGGCCTTGGTCTTTCTGAACTTGTTTATAGGCTTCCAGGTGCCAACATTCTTCTACCTTTAGAGCCAGTAGCTAGCAGGAGGAGAGGGTGAGGAAGCTGTCCTGAGCTTCTTGACAGTAGTAAGGATGATGAATGTCAGGTAGGATGTAAGGCGATTTATATTCTTCTGTATCTCCATGTGTGCATATGTGGGAGCTTCAGGAAGTCAGGCAGAAGAGATGCTCATGCTCTAGAAAGGCTACAGAGGGAGAGACTAGATGGTCTCTTCAATGAAGAGGAACATTAGTAAGGAATGTTTCTAAGCTAGTGCTCTTGGATAGCTGAGAGCAACTGGATTTGTTCTGCACAAACTCCCCTAAGTGACTGTATTCACCTTAAAATAATAACAATAAGAAACAGCAACAAGAATGCACCTTTCAAAACCTGTACAAATATCAGTTCATTTTTCATATTAATCCTCTTGACAGGTTTGGAAGAGGGCATTGTCATAATTTTTAAAAAAGTGAAAAGGAGGCAGATATCTTTTAAGACCAGCCAACAGCAGTGATCTCATTTTAAAACACACAGATCACCTATTTGCAAATCTTGCTGAATTCCAGGTGGTCGGACCTCTTATGTACATCAAGGAACAAATCTTCCACTAGATAATTTGGCAGGGGTATGTTGAGTTTTACAGGACAGTGACATTGGACCCAAATAAATAATTTGACCATCTCCCTTGACTGCAGGCATTGAAAGCATAAACAAATGAGCTAGTCATTGGACATTACATGGCAATCCCCAGGCCACCTCATGCTTAGGTAGAGTTTTAAGATAGTTCAGATGGAATGAGCCCTAGAAATGTCTGTTTGCCTCCAATAACTACAAAGTCTGGTGTCCCCAAGCCCAAAGGATCTCCCCCATTCTGTCCATAGAAAAGTTAAACCCAACAAGACCCGTGTTGATGCTTGAGGAGCCTGGACAGCTGGCTCAATCATGGATGTCCAAACCTTCAGTGCCTACAAGCAGGGGAGATGAATTCCAGCATGGTTCCCTAAGAGCAGGCACCTTAATTTTTAAAATTAGATAAAAAAATCTTTCAGAGGTGCTAAAATGTAGTTGAAAGGGAACGGAATCTCCAGAGCTCTTAATTCCTACTCTGAAGCCATGCTTGAATGTTCAAGGGCAGCAGATATTTTAATTATACATCATTTCAGGAGGATTGCTGGGATATCATTTCCCCTCAAGTTTGTGATGCTGTGAGCCATACCCACTTATCTTACAATGTAATGATCAGGATGAAAAGAATTGTTTCTCAGTATTCACTGTTCCACTGCCATATGATAGGTTACAGCATAAGCACATGCAACTTGACTGTGAAATTGTTGACTGAGAATGAAAGCATTTTACAGCCACTTAGCCCTGGGTGTACCTTATGTATACCCTGGGGTCAGCAGGAGGGGGGATCCAGCCCTACACTTCCAGAGCAGGAGCCACAGCACAATGGGGATGAAAGAAAGGTGTAAAAAGAGAGGCTATCGTAATAAAGGTATTTTTTCTTCCTTTGCTCACACCCATGCTGGCTGAGGGAATCTGCTGTCTAAGGTAATGGTGTCTCCAAGTTCTGTACAGAGAGCACCTTAAACACTCCTTCCAGATGCTAGTCTGAAGAAGCAAAGTGGAATGTACGCTGAACAGTGAATAACTTGGCTTGTTATTCCTAATGATTTTTGAAAGAGAAGTATTCCATCATTTCACTACATTTTTACATGAAACAATATTCCATCTTTGCATCCTCTTTAAAATACTAATTTATTAGTGCTTTCTTAATTTTGTCTGATATAAAGAATAAGCAAACTGAGGAAGAGACCACATTGCTGAATTTTAGATGGATGTTTAGGTTTTTAAAAATAAAAAGGTACTGTTAGTTTTTTGTTTTGCCAGTAACTTCATGTGAATGTTAAACTGCATTAGACAAGTGGCTAAGACACAGCAAGAGAAAATTATGTGAAACCAAAAGGATACTTTCTTGAGATTCTCCCTTTTTCTATCCTGCACAAATATATTGTGGTAAAATCAGCAAGTCTCCTACCATCTGTTTGCTTACACTGATGCCTCATCCAGCAGATATGCTACATTGAAACCTTATGAGACATAAAAATCCAATTTTGTTCATAAGGCAACAATGTGGAGTTTGTTTTAAGGAAACTGAAGTTTATTTTATTTCTGAAAACTCCTGTGAAGCAAGTAGTTCTCAAATCACAAAGAAAATATTGGATCATCACCCTATATTAAAAAATGGCATTTTTATTTGCTTTTATCCACAATTATTTCCTTCTCTTTTTTTATGTCATCAGAATCAGATTGATGAGCATAATACAACTCACTGCAAGTAAGAAAATGATGATATTGCTGATGCTATCTTAAGGCAAAACACTAACAAACAGCTGGCTCGCTGGCATATGCAGCCCCTAGCCAGGGGTGCAGTGGCAAGGGATGTCTGAAGGTGCCTAGCAGAAACTGTAGGATCTACTCAATCGTTGCTTTTTCAGGAACGATAATTTATGGTTAAACTACAGCATGACTTTAGAAAGATGTCTGACCTCTTATTTGAAGCATACATGCAACTGGGATTATACTGCCTCCCTGAGACTGTTGCAATGATTTGATTATCAAGGCTTTCTGCAATTTGTCTTGGATAATGCAGTTGAGATTCACTGATGCCCATTTCCAACTACTGATCCATTGTATCTTTACTTCCAGTAGCAGATAGATTTATAACATCTGATATTTTAGAGGGAACACTGACTTTTTTCCCACCTGGAGAAAGTGGTACTATTGTAGAGTGTGCCCCAGGCAAGGCAGGTTTTGGAGAAAACACTCCACAAAGCTAGATGTACTTTATACTATGTTTTTTCATCTCTAAGAACAGGCATGACTGTTATATGCCAGTGTAACTCTTCTGGTATTAAACTTTCATGGAGCTGTTCTTTGCTTATGAAGTCATACCAGAAGAATTGGAGCAGGGCCTACCACAGTGATGTTCCTATGTTGTGACCAAGCAACTGTGTTCCTGATGGAATTGAAGACCATGAAGACATCCCAGTGCCACTTTCCCTCATGGCTGTGCCCCACTTGCCACCAGCAGCTCTCAGGCATTATGTAGCATCAAGACATTTCAAAGCTTAGAGATCTTCAGAGGAAGAAAAAAGCAGTGAGGTGATGCACTGACCCTTCTGAATCCCTAGTACTGAACTATTGTTTCAGTATGGGCATTGGGATGGCTACGCCTCCTGCTTGCAATATAAAGCAGAATAAGGTCTATAGCAGTCATGCTGCGTTTGCTAGTAAGAGCCACAATTTCAGCCCTAAACGTTCCCCAAATGTCTCAGTTCAGACTGGTTATAGGAGTTATCAAACAGGCAGTGCATTCCCCTTCTTCTCCAAGCATGTGTCGTAAAAGAGTTGCTGCAGTCAGCTAAGAGAAAGGTAATATGACCCCTAAAGCATTTACTTACATCATGGAGCTGCATCTTGATTGCTATAAAGTGCCTTGAGGACCACAGGGTGAAAGGTCCTACAGAACTGCACATATATTTGGAGTCTTGCTGTTGCTGCTGCTGTTGCTATTTGATTATATCATGTTCTCAGGGTTTTTTAAGGATGGTTGAAATCACAATACGGTTTGCAATAATTATATTTATTCTCTTTTTCACATGTCCATAAAAAACTTTGTAATCATTTTCCCCGATCATTTGGCCTCCTTTTCACTTGGCTTCCCTTCGAACACCTCTTTCTAATTTTCTGTGAGAACACCTTTGTTGTACTGGGTTTTTTTTTCCATATGGAGTGTTACATATGATGTTGGTATGGAAAGTATTACATAGTAAACAGCAGATTTAAGCTGAAAAAGATACTTTAGAGATTAATGAACAGGCTTTGAGTCTCTCCTTTTATAGGACACCAGTTTGTTTCTTACTGAAATCAAAGCAATCTGTTTTCCTTCCTATCAGGATATAGTTTAGTAGCCCCTTATAAAATTATTTAATAATCTCAAAGTTCAAAATCTCTATATTAAAAAAGCAATGAAATTATCATCTGTGTTGGGTCTCCTGCTGAGACACAAAGAAACAGGGCTGCTAACTCCAAGCACTGTAGGGATCTTACTCACAGATATAATTGCAGTAATTTAAAATGCATGACCATTAATTTAAAAAAGTTAATAAATTAAAGTAGTACCAGAAGCCTTTCATAAGTCTTTTGAATTCACATAGCTATGCTTTTCTGGGCAGAATTAGGGAAGAGAATTTATTTTTTTAATCTTTTGAAAACGGAGAAAAGAATAATGGTTTTGCACTCTGGAACACCATGAAAACACAGTGATTATGTTGAAAATACTTGATATTTTATTTTCTCTATTACAAAATTACCTAAAAGTAGTGAAAAGGTAAAAAATGAGTAATACTTTAAACTTTGAATTAGTTAACGGCTGAGAAGTTCAAGGCATTAGTTTCAAAGTTAGTATGTTAAGAGTTAGGCTTTTGCCTACTTCAGGAAGATATGTGTCTGCTCCAAGCACAAGAGCGTCTATTCAAGAATGTGTCCTTAAGTTTAATCAGGTATTTAAGTCTAATTGAAGTCAAGGGGTCTGTAGCACATGTGTGAAGGTAACCATAAGCTGATGTGCTTTTTCAAATGGGGAGGAATTTAAGCATGGGCTTACGTGCTAGTTGGGGTTTTTTTTCAATTGGGTCTGGGTATGCAGAAAGTAGCATAAAAGAGATCAACAAACATTAAAGCTTGTTAACGGTGCTCAGTATAGAGGAGAAAAAGGGCCTTTTATTTCCCTGAAATTTCTGACCTTTTTTGTTATTTTTCTTCTCCCTGTTGCTCTTTGCTCACCAACCACAGCTCTCATTTGCTGTGGACAATTCCCAAAGGGAACATTCCTCGCTGGAGTAACTTATCCAGCTCTTTTCCTTAATTTACAGCGAGTACAGCACCCCTTGCAGAATGCATAGCAGAACCTTTGGCTGCAAGCCAGTGCTAATAGCATGTTTTCCAATAATCTAATCTCTTCAGTCACAGAGCAGAAATCAGAAAGTTAAAAGAACTGGCTTCTCAACTTGTCTCAGTCCACCTTTGAAATCTGTGCACGGAAAGGTTGTGAGAGTGACTACAATAAATTGTTACCACACTTGCACCCATGACTTAGTAGTTGTGTTCATAACAATCTGATGTATATGAGAGAATCCCATATAAAGCAAGGTTTCATGCAGTGCCAGGAACAGAATCGCACATGAAGGCTTGCATGTGCAAAGAAGCCAGGGATTTCAGCCAAAGCTAAGGACATATTGTAAACATCCATGAATTAAACACCTCAACACTCCTAAGAGATAGGTATCATTTCTCCTTTGCAGATGAAGAAACTGAAGTCCAAAGATGACAAGGCCAAAACTTTTAAGTTTGGCTCTAGAAGTGAAGCAGCAATCCTTTGATTGGACTCCTAAATAAATAGCTGCATTTTCAGACTTCTGACCATCTGCATCTTCCACAGGCATTCTGAAAATCAGGTTATGTATGTAGGAACGAAGCAGGAGGTTAGTTGTCTCACTGGAGGCCCTGGGTTTGAAAATGCAGATGCTAATACTTTTAACTTTCCAATGCTAGAAAGGGACCATAAGCAGGCAACTTCACCAACCTTCAAATCCAAGAACCCCTATCTTTCTCTAAAAACTCATAATTCAGTGGTGCGGGGGGTTTTCAAATATAGGGAAAGGCAAAGTAACTAGATGTTGGAAGTTCACCTATTGCTTTTATTCTCTTCCACACTGTTTGTTTCTTTTCTATCTGTACTGGGTTGTGTATGTTTGCTTTGGGGGTGGGGAACTGATACCATCACAACCATTTTTCCTCATTTCTAACATTATGCAGACATCTGGTGGTCTACAGATTACACGTTGATAACTGGATCCATCACTTCTACCCCAGGACAGAATCCCCTACATATACAATTTTACTTGCTGTCACTGCGTGCATGTACTTGTGGGGAACTGCTACCTCTCTGTGAGAGCAAATTGCTTGACTTGCTTCATGCAACTCCATGAGGTCAAGGAGTCAGTTAAGAAGGATGTTTTCACACTAGGGCACAGTTCAACCTTCCCTTTCACTTATTCCATTTTGGCAACTGCTTGTGCAATTTTTTATCACAATTTTTCCTGCAGCAGCCCAGCATTTGGAGTGGTGTTGTTGCGGTCATCTCATATCCGAGCACTGTCTCATGGCAGCCCAACGTGGTGCCTCAAGCCACTAGCCACCAGTCAAGCTGCCAAATATTCATCACATTGGATGCTTTAAAAATAACTGCTGTGATTTCATGTTTTTCTAATATCTAGGGGATGTTTGGTTTTCACCGAAGCCTAACTAATTGTTGGTATAACTTACATTAGACAGTTCTATTTGCAGTAACGGGTTCTATTTCTATCATTTGTTCTGCATCAACTTAACTTAATTATTTTACAGCATGACAAAACAGAACTGAACAGTCCTCTCTTCCTCATTAATGTAGTTATTAGAAAAATGTTCTTCAACAGAGCACTGTTGCAAAGTGCCAAGGATATTTTGCAAGCTGGCTAAGGCATCCGACACCTGGAAAAGCAGCTCTCTCAGGCCATGAAACAGCAAATGGATCATTTTGTTGTGCAGCAGGTTGGGTAGGAAGAGGTGTCTCACAAATTTGTATTTGCACGTGCAGCGTAAGGTTAAATATGCGCCCTCAGGATGATGCTGTGATCCAGCCTAAATTATGTGGCTCTTACCATTGTTGTTGGTGAAGTACTTAGCAAAAATATATTAAGACCAGTTGTTCAATTGTGCATAAAAAGTGTCAGATATCACTTTGGATGTGCATCACCAATATTAAACAATATATCAGACAAATAAAAACCAGTCATCCTTAAAAGTTATAATTCATAGATTAACCTTTAATCTTTCCAAATGTTAGGTTAAAATGGTTTTAAAGACACATAAGGTGCTTTTTTTTCATATTTTTTTGCAGTTGTAGAAAAACATTAAAGTGGCTTCAAAACCTTTGGCTTTACAGTTCTTACTATAAAATGTTTAATAACACTCATGACACTAAATCTAAATTTCCTAGATATTTAATTCTTGGTTTTATATATAATTATATAACTTTGTTTTCCTTTAGCTAGTATTGTCAATAGGTGGCCTCAGTTTATTTATTTTTTTATTTTAGAATTTCCTTTTTTTTAAAATGGAAATTTTATACCTTACTATTCCTTATCACCTTTACATTGTTACTATTGTTATTTCAAATTAAAGCAACTTGAGGAATCATTGACAGAACAAAATTCTATTAGAACACATCACTTTTTAAAAAGAGAAATATTTTGTAAAAAACTTTGAAATAATTTTGTCAAATATTTTTTCAAATAACTGAAACCAAGTATTCCCACCAAAGTGAAACAGATTATCTTTTATTCTTCTGTGGACTATTTAATCAATTTTTGCATTTTATGGCAATTTTGTATGAATCCCACTTTTAAAAATCATTGTCAAAGAGCATTTCCGTCATCCCCTATAGGTGTGATCCTTACAGCAGACATCAGAGCAGAGCATAACAATCATAGAGATGTTTAATCATTTAATCTGATTTCCCAGTTGCTGCACATCCTCTCCAGGGCATCCTCAGGAGTCTGGAGCACCCTGGCAGCTTTAAGCCTTAGGTTGCAATGGAGGTGATGGCCACAGGGCTTGTCTTAGCAGGAAGAGCACAAGTGAAGGTGGATACAGGGGACCTGGCTTCATCCTGTGTTGACTCAGCAGCCATGGTGAGTGTCTTCTATGCTGGCAGTGGCAGCAAGGGGACAAGAGGGCATTTTGACCTCTGCCCAGACCTCTTTGTGCCACTAACACAGTAGGATTGCTGCAGTCAAACTAGCTTTAGAGGGAAAGCTGTGATCACTTGGCTCACTGACTGCTGAGGTCATGATGGCTCTGCCTGCCATCTACCTGCACGGTGGCACGGAGCTCGCCCAGTCTGTGCAGCCACTGGCTACAACAGTCACTAACAACAATGTGCAGTCTGCAGCTTCCATTTTCAAATACAGCCTGTGCATAAGCTTTCAAATAATTTATCTAGAAAGTCTGATAGGTCAGCATTATACTGTTACATTAAAAGATCAAACAAAACCAAGTGGTTTTAATTCATTTTAATTCATTTTCTCTTGCAATCAGCTGAGCTGATTGGCATGCAAATCCTCAGAGAAGTGGAGGTACACCACCACATGAAAAGTGAACTGTATCCCTGCTTAAGCACAAAATGGACAATAGCCTTGATTTCATCACCAGCACCCCAATAATTCAGCTCAGATACTTCCTAGCATGGCTTTAGCTCGACTGTAAACTGCCTGCTGTGTATCACTGCAGTGATGTTAGATGTATTACAGTTTTGGGGAAGTGAATGATGCTTGGTGTGAGTGCTAAATTTCTTTCATGTGGGGCAGCGTGTGAGGCAGCGAAGCGGGTTGGGAGGGGAAGGCTCAAACTTCAAAGGGAGGGCAGCATGCAGAAGGGGTGATGGAACAAGCCCTAACTACGTGCCATTCATAGTTACTTCACAAGAAGAGCCAGGCACAAGGAGCTGTTAAACTGAGTCAGTTTCTCAGGAATCAGACACCTACTTAAATCTCACCCATTCTATTACTTAATCCCAATCAAAACAGGCCATCCAATCACACTGCCCTCTAAAAATCAGATAACTGTACTCCCATGGACTATCCTAGCATCTATTAACAAATCAGTGAAATCCTCACCCCCATCTTTTTGCAGGAGTTTTGCCATTGACTTTGGTGAGCCAGGACGTCCATCAGTGAGTCCGAGCTGATGGTGATGAAGTCTCTTGTCTGTTTTCCATCAGAGTTGAATTCAATTTCATATCATACTGTTCATACTTCGCACTCAAAAACCTTTGACTTCTCTTCTTTAGAGTGGCATGGGTCCCAGTGGCATGAGGGAAAGGTGAAAATAGTTAGATCATCATTTGCTGAGTGTTGATAGCAAATGCATCACTACACAGCACTACAGCAGAGAAGCAGTCACTAGAGCTAATATTTTAATCATTCATTTAAACTTGGAATTTTGGACAGTATTTTGTGTCACAAGACAGATGCATGGTCTGGTCAGCCTGGAGAATTTACCCTTTTTCCTATATGAAAATTTGAGAACAGAGTTTCCCCTTGTTACAAATTGTAGAAAACAATTTTTAGAGCTATTCCAGCACTGTGATACTCCTTAGTATCTATTACTCTGGGTTCAAATCTTCATGTGAGACTTGTATTTAAAGAGACAGGTTCTGCTTCAATGTTTGCAGGCATCAGTCCAGAACAGTTCCGCTGCAAACAACATACTTTGGGGCTCTTAGTTAGCTTCAGTATGGTATGAATTTAATCGTTACACAGAAAAAGTGATTTCATTCAGTACAAACTTTTGATCAGTTCCACTTAGGAAAATATACAAAATTGAGAGTATATTAAGTAATTGATCAAAGGCACATCTGAGCAACGCCAAGGCAGTGGGCTGGCTTGCTGTCTGGCTTATTAATTTTCTAACGCTATAAACATGGTAGTAGAAAATCATAGCTTCAACATGGGATTACAGGCTTTTGCCGTCTAAACCCTTCTCCCTAGTCCCCAGCATGGAAAGTAAAATCTGTTACATCCTGCTGTTCTTTCTGTGGTTTCTGAAACAAAACTTTGAGAGAAAAGCTCTGGTCTCAAAAGACCCTGTGGGAAATGAGAAACTTGCAAATGCTACTGTAGTTGTGTAATGTTGACAGTATGAGCTGAGTGATCCTTATACAGCCTGGAAGTACACGAGCATCTGTGTAATATGCAACAATAAAAGTCTCTAGTATGCTAAAGTAACAAAAAGGCAGAAGCAAACCGGGGGGGACAGGTTCTGCTGCCACCAGGACAACATGAGCACCAAGCATCTTTGCTAGAAACACACGAACGATAGATGAAACACTAGTATCAAGAGGAAAATCAAGCAGAAAGACTGAATATTTCAAAGATTGAGCATGTGCAATATACAGCTGTGCTTTTTTAGTTGATAGAAGTACATGGCTTTTACAGGGAAGAGACTGGGGAGTCATGGGAAACACGATGATGTTGACAACTTTGTTTTAGAGTTCTGTGTGCATACAAAAAGTGTGAAATCAACTACGGATCTTCATGACAGCATCTTGCATGATTAGAGTATTAAAATACTGTCTAAATATATGTACATCAAATATAACCTCTTTCCAAAAGTCACGCCTCCTTTTTTCAACTCAGTACAGGTGCTTTATTTGCAAGTAGCTGAGACTGACAAGTGTCATGACACGTTGGTTATACAACTGTTAGGTTACTACTTTTTATAGATCACATACTTCCCCTTCTATAACAGGCCATCTTATCTAGACAATAAGGAGGAGATACTGTAATTCAGTTTTCCATTTTCAGAGAAGATTCATAATGTATAGTCTTGAATGCTGGGTATTTGGAATCGACTACAGCTGACTCTAAAAGTAAGATCTGTAGTTGCTTACAGAATTTAGAACTTGGTGTGAGAAGGCATCGCGTGACCTGGTCCTGCCTTTACCATCACAACCAGTTTGTCTCAGGGATGCTCTTTGGTTCCTATACCAGTTAAACTTCCTGGATCACTGAATTTTGGTTGTGTTCTGTAGTACGTGGGAAAAAAAAGTCAATTTCCCTTCTCTCTCGGTGAAAAGAATTTTTCAGTTTATTTACAAAACTCTCTGGAATGAGAAGGAGCCATTTGTGGTTGCTGTGGCTGATTTCTGTTGTGCTGAAGATGCTAAGAGGCTGCATAAAACTCTGCACCCCTGGTGAGATTTTTCAGCCTGTTGATGCTCTTTCTAACCAAATTCAGGGGAAATGTGTTCTGGCAGCCAGTATACTTAATTTTCAGGATCACTTTGCCAGACATGTGTTTAATAATGATGAGGCATTCCCCAGTGAGATCTTGGCCATTTGGGCTGAGGGCCTCCTTGCTTGTAGACACCACTACAAAACAGTTACGGATACTCCCTGAGACTGTGGGACAGTCCCACACTCATGTCTCTGCTGCTCTTTTGAACTGTTGACACTTGGTGAACAAAATAGGTTGGCTTTTTTTCCCTTGGATGGGAAGTGTCTCTTGAGGAGGAAAATGTTCTACCAAGCCAGGCAGATGTTTGAGGAAAACTTTTTTTCAGTCCTTACGGGATCTTCTTCCTTCAAAACACAGGAGAACACTTGAGGATCTTCTTTGTTATGTGTTTCGTACCATAGAAGGCAGCAATGGTCTGAAGTAAAATTGAAGTCAGATTTCTCTGGAGGAGTTGCCATCATCTTAGAAAGAAATCTTGAAGCATTTGTGAAGCACAAATCACAAAGAGAAATAGAAGATGTTAAGCCTTTAACAGTTGACTTCTAGATTGATTTTTCCTCTTTGCTCCTTTTGTGGTTGCCTCTCCTTTCAAGGCCACCTCAGACTCCTGTAGATCCAGGGGAGGCTGGATGGAGAGTCCACAATCCTCAGCTATCACCACTGGTTCAGTTTCATCCCAGAAAACTTATTGCAAATCCAACGTAGCAATTGCCACGTATGGGTCTTTCTTCCCCACAAAGCCCAGCTGCTGTCCCATCATGACACAGCAAGTCCTTTGCATCCCTGTGGGTGATTTAAGGCCAAGCAATCAAGCAGAGCTTAGCCTGCAAGACTGAGCTCAGGTTTCATCTTCACCCAGGCTGGCAATCTATTTAGCAGTGATAAAACAAACTTATCAAACCCACGTGTACTTTCTCACCAGTGCTGTTCCACCACTCCTGGACTTTCTCCTTGATCCACACTGCATGTTACCTACACGTTGGTTCAGTATTTTTGCCCCACCATTGTCCGTTCCACTTCTAACACATTTCCACACAGAGAAACACTGTCCAAGAAAGAGTCTGAGGAAATACGCTGTGGTTTGCAAACTGAATTCCTTAATGACTTTCTCATTAGAAGAGCTCACTGCCAAATGCTGTTTGTGTTTGCCGAAAGGATGGTCTGCATGATTAAGAGTAGCTCTGCTTTACATGAAGTATTGTCAGGCCACTGCCACAGGCAGCTACTTTGCACTAGGCGAGAGAGAGAGAAATGAACACCAGTGAATGCACAGAGTGATCAAGCAACATGAGAACCCAAATTCGCCCCACCAGAAGGGCCGGTGCCTGCACGAGTGCAGCGTGGAGGGTAAAGCTGAGGCAGGGCCTGGGTCTCACGGCGAGGGGCAGCCCAACTGGGGAGGCTGAATTCCAGAGCAGCTCTGCTGTGAAAATATTTTCTGTGAGAATGCGCAAGCCCAAAAAACCAGGAGCAGCAGCAGCTCTCTTAGCAGGGATGGATTCCATTTGTCTAGCACATCCATTTCAAGAGCGAGCCTCTAAACGGATAACTTGTTGCTGAAGATTGGTGATGAGACAGTGCACCTCAGCTGCAGCAAATGGGTGAAGAATATTCTTCTACCCTGAGCTTTCCCCTTGTCTGTCAGAACATACACCCACCTGAATTCCTCCTGCCCTTTCTTATTTTCTTTTTTTGATCTCATAAATTTTAATTGATGTATAAAGTAAAACTGATAGAAAAATTTCATTGCAAAGATTTTAGAATTTATTTGCTGCATGCCATCAAAATCTCCTATTGTCTCATCATTGAAAGTTCAGATTCAAATTTAGGTCCTTGTCCCTAACTTTCTATTTTTAACAGAGAGACCACAACTCATTGTTTCCAGAGCAGGGCTTTGGAAAATATTCTGAGAAAGGAAAATCCCCAGTGATTTCATTTGCTGATGAGGCTTAAAACTAATATCTGGACAAACAGCTTTCCCCAAAAAAGGCCTCCAAGCCAAAAAGGGCTTAAAGCCAGGCAGAGGAAGAGAATAGTTCAAGATAAACTTAGTGTCTTCTCTGATGTCCACTATTTAGGTTGTATAAAAAGAAAAACACAGGGATAGATTCTGGTCCTAAAGCCAGTCACAAGCCTGGACATACATACTTTGTATCTGCTGAGTCAGGAGGCCTGGCTGACACTTGTATAAGAGATGGTGAAGCACTTGTCTGTGGGTCTCTGTGTTCCCACCACTTGCTTTGCCCATCACTGTGCTGTATTTTCCATCCTTAACAGTCTAGGATTTCACTGTGCTTAAAGAGTATTTGAATACAAGAGGACAGACTGCTCGATGGCTGGTAGGGCCATCTCTAACAGCAAACACTGCTCCTAACAGCTCATGCATAGAATAGTTCATCCTCATCTAAGTCAGTTCTGAGGGTTGTGGAGAGTTTTATTTGTCTTCATAATGGACCTGGTTGCACCAAAGATCAAATGGTTACAGGCGAGAGCATTTCTTGGACCTATTTGCAATGTTAAAGCCCAGACCTCCTGGTTCTGCAGCCAGAGTTTGACCCACGAGGCCACAGCACCTGCCCCTCTGCCAAGAGACTGGACCTCTCTGCCCCGCTTACCACATCTAAAACTTGTGGCTAACAGGAGTGGTCTGCACTCTCCTAGTGCTTTTTCACCTGTAGACTTCAAAGCATTTCTTAAAGAGGATATATATTACTTACCCATTTCTTCTGTTTACCTAAGTATAGAAATTTGAAGCAATGCTTACACCAGGTGTACCATGGCCAGGTTTCACCAGATGGGATTGATGTTCCCAGCTTGTTGCGGCACATCACTTAAACTCTGAGCTCACATTGTCTGCTGTGGGGAAAAAAAAAGGAGTAAATCTTCTGGTTGCTTCCTCATAGTTATGGTGTACAGTCGCTGAAGTGCTCGAGATCTGCAGGCACTAACACCCTGCTGTAATGAGAGAGGAATAGTACAGGCCAGTTCTGTACCCAGCACTTATAAGTTCCCTCCCTGTGGCAGAAAGATGTTTCAGAGCCTGAGTTTGCCCCGTTTCCTTCTGGACCCCTTTTTTTCCCACCTGGCCTCTGCAGGAGGTGAGGGACTGGCCTCTACATTGCAGGGATCAGGCAAGTGCCTGGATCTGAACTGGAGAGGGAGGAGGCTGAGAGGAAACAGGAATGTGATCTGAAGCTGGAGCTTGGAGATGCCTTATTTCAAACATGCTAACTCATTTTCTAGACACAAATATTTCTCTTCCACCATTTATTTTCTCATGGGTTCAATGACAAAGCCCAGTGCTGTGCTTTCAAACAGTACCAATTTCTGGAGTACTCGGCTGTCCCTGCTTTGCTTTTTCACCTGAGCCAGAATAAGGGTTTTCCTAGCATTCAGAGCAAGCACAATGAGAGCCAGTCTCATTACACAGATACAGGGCTCAAAGAAATGTCAGGCACAACAGGAGACAATCAAAAAAGGATCCCCTTAATAGCTTATAAGAGAAAAAAAATGTCTTTCTTAATTTAAAATGTCAATTCTGACTTTTCAGTGAGACTTTTGCTCTATGCATTTCCAAGAACAGAAGCATGTTTTGCTTCACACGTTGAGTTACAATGGCATGAAATCAACCTTTAAATGGAGCTTGACTTACATATTTTAACTTATTCTTTACTCCAGAATATTAACAATATGATTCTTCATTTGCAACTACAGGCTTTATTTTTGTGCTGTGTTAGTTGTATGAGATGTATCTGGGATGCATGAAAGGAGGCAGAAATGGTGAAAAGGGATAGGAGTACATTTTGGTTTATACTTAATACTTCTGGAGTTAAAGGGGAGATGGAAATTGGCCATGTAATGGATCTTAGCTATAGAGAATTATCTTCTTTCGGTAATAAAGTACTGCCTGTCTCAAAGGCTCACACACACAGCTTGACCTCAGAGCAATTGCACATAATGTTTTCTCTGTCAAGAGAATCTATTCATAATGACGTGTCACAGGTGCTCACACATAATATGTTTCCCATCAAAAGTGGTCATCCATATTTTATATAGCAGCTTTGATGACAAATATTTTGTACTTCAGCTGCTTTTTCTTTCCTCTGTCAGACTTAATGAAGGAAAGTCACGGATAGTTTTTAAATAATGTCAGCTTCTTAGATCACATTACTGTGTCTGCCTTTGAAAGTAGCTTCATACAAGAGCCACAAGACGGGAGAGAGAGACGAGGACATTTTAATTTACTTAACTTTAAAAAGAAAGACAATTTTTGAGGCTCTTAATTTCAAAATCAATATACTCTGTATCTTTGGAATCTTCTCAGAAAAAAATATGCTATACTTATTGAGCACTCAGTATTGTGAGAGTCTAGTGAAAGCAAGGCTGATAACTGAATTGGGATTGAAGCTTCTCACTATGGGGGATGCCATTTATTCTCATAGTAGTGGTGTGTCCTGGTGGTAAAAACACTTCCCTCCAGGTTGTTCTACAAAGTGCATGCCTCAGAGGGCACAGAGAATTGGGTTCTTATATTCCCATTGAAATTGTTTGCCCACAGCTGGGCCAAAGTTTGCTCTTCTCCCACATGTCCAGTCCTACTGAGAGAAATAACCTTAATTCCTCATTCTATTAATGAAAGAGGAAAAGTGAACTTGAACTCCCTTTGAGGTTTCTCAGATTGCAGGACTGGTCACCGAAACCTCAGAGCATAGAGGACTGCTTTTCCCATTCATGGGCCATGTCTTTTCTGCCAAAACTGTAAGTGAACAAAGTATAGAGGTATTCCTGAACTTCCCTACCACCAGGCAAACTCCCCTGAGCTAGCAGAGTGTGGTGGCTTTCAATCTGTAAGCCATGGATTCATATGGGCTTCTGGTCTGTCTCCAAGGGGTCCACAGAAGGGAGCTGACAAAAGCAAGTTCATTGTGTATGCAAGCTATTTAGCAGTGTCTTCAGATAAAAATAAAATCAAGACACTAAAATAGGCAATCAAATTATGGCACATGCATATTTATAAAATTATCACTGGCGTGAGGAGAAGGTGGAAAAGGAAGCCAATAGTATTTACAAATAGGATTTACAAATGTAAATGAGGACTGGATTTCTCTTACATATGAAATATAACCAGATGTCTCAGGTTGAGAGATGAAAGCTAACACTTAGAAAAATGCCTAGTTTTTTTCATACAAGACAAGTCCAAAAAAGAGGGGACACAGGGTCTGGAGCTATTTGATGTTTAATTATTTTTGAGATCCAATTCCTATTTAAGAATGCAGTCAAGAAGGAATTAAAAGTAGGTAATAACTTCTAAAGTACAGGAAGATGCAAAACATTATTCTCTACCACTGAGGAGTAATAGACTGATTAATGTCTGCTACTGAAAAGATGGTCTGCAATAGCATCCTCTTTCCTGCTACCCCCAAGCCCCTAAAGAAGAACTGGATAGTCTTAAGCAGTGAGTGCATTAAGTTTTGCTTTCCTTGTCTGAAGAATCAGAACAATTCAATTGAAAGGCAAATATAATCCTACCTATGCTCCATGCTGGGACTGGAGCAGGGTAAATGCCACAGTTAAGTCTGAACATCAGGTTGTAATTGTTAGAGATTAAAAACATGCCAGAGAGAACATTCCAGGAAAAGAAGGAGGGTGAGAAGGATGGGTCTCCTGTGTCTTTTTATTAAAGCAAATTAGCATCAGATCTTGCAAGGGTATATTCCTGCACAGCAGAACTTAATCAAATGGCATTTAGTGAATGAAGAAAATTATACACTAGATTGATTTTTAATCATCCAGCTAGGAAAAGCAAAGATAAGTGAACATGTATTTATCTGCTGAGCCAAGTGCATACAAGGCAGAAAAGCCACTGAAAATAACTAAAAGAAAAATAACTGTTCTCTAGGATGCTGCTGTTCCATAGAATCTATTTCAAATATAATTTGCTGTTAGCTATTTCTGCAAGATGTGAGCACATCAGCCGAGCTTCTCATTTTTATGCAGATGAAATAATCTCTGAAATAAAATGTCAGGTCATAAGAGACACAAGAAAAAATGAAGCAATCTTTAAGAGCTGTCAGAGAGGTCGATGGTCCACCCTTCCAAGAACAGAGGAACTATTATTTCATGGTCTTGTCTAATATCTTGTTCTCTCACCTTTTTTTTTTTTTTTAATGCTTGTCTTCTCAGTGCATCCTAACGTGAGCCAGGGTTGCCAAGGAGGGTGTGCTACATGTTCTGACTACAACGGATGCCTGTCATGTAAGCCCAGGCTCTTTTTCGTTCTGGAGAGGATTGGCATGAAACAGATCGGAGTATGTCTTTCCTCATGTCCAAGTGGATACTATGGGACACGGTATCCTGACATTAATAAGTGTGCAAGTAAGTGCTGGGGAAAGGGGAAGTGCATAGATTTGTTTGCTCTCTCTTGAATGCTGTATCCCATTAGGAGTCAAGTCAACAGAGAAGCAGACAGACAGGCCGAGTCTTTATTTGTTCAGTTCTTTTACAGTACTGCAGTAAATATTAACCTGAGCAATAAGTTAAGGTGAAGGATCACAAAATGGCCTAAAGCTCAGGGGTCCCGGCTCTGCGTGAATGACCTGCCTAGGACCCAGGTGATGGTCTCCTCTACACCTCCATGCAAAAGAAAGAGCAGTGCCCGTGCATGCCAGGCACTGGCCTCCAGCCACAGGAAGGAGTGACGGCAACTCTGAAGAGCGCCGGCGGACGGATGCTGAATCTCAGTGGCTGGAGCCATTTAACCCACTGCCCTTACTTGCCTGACCTCTGCATCAAGGAGAGAAGATGGCAGATGGCATTCTTTGGAGATGCGGTTTGCCCTGGTCTCATTAGAGCTGGTCTCACACTCAGTGTAGTCCTCTAAATGCCTGTAGCAGCTGTCCAGGTTTCAACCTGATTTGGGGGAAGTTACCAATTCATGTGGCCTCTGGGCTGGGAGACAGAGAACCCAACTCTATTCTTTACTGTGTGGGCAACATTTTGACCCCACTATGTATTTTGAACCATAAATGAACTGGAAAAGTTCGCAATGTCCTCCCCACTCCTCTTTTTGTTGTTGAATTCACTGTTTTTAATCCCACAGGTGATATAAAAACATAAGAGCAGCGGCCAAGCAACTCTCTCAGTTTTTACCTGGTAATAAGAGTTATTTAATGAACGGACCCCAGAGTAAAGTCTTACACAGTAACTTGATGCTGTAAAGTATTTGCTCACTTTTTAGCAGTGTGTGGCCTTGCATATCAGACATGAGCTGTGCCATACACAAGTTTTTATGTATTATTTCTTTTCAAAACATCTGAGAACTGGGAAATATGCCACTAATGTCGATTTGGGTAGTCATACAGAGAATACATGAAATACTGCAGGACATCTGATTGAATATCAGAGAGTCATTTGAAAAAAAGAAAAAGATGTTAATGCAGAACAGTCTTAAGCAGATTCTAAATTCTGGCATATTTTTATTTCTCCTGGATGAATGGAGATAGATAGTGTGGAACTGGCCCAGTACCTGTGCTCTGTGGGGTTAATTAGTATCTATGTTGTGTCAGTGTAAGGCAGAAGAGTATATTGTTATTCTGATGTGCTGTGCTCTGCCTTCCTTTTGCATAGGTCTGCAAGAAGACAAGCACTGTGAGGTCATTCAGCATCAGGCCATCCTTATTAAATCCTCACTCATGCCAAGGTCACTTGTGGCTGGCCTCACTGTGTGCACAGGCCACGAAGAAGATCTAAATATAATTTGCTTCCTTTGAAGATTGATTAATATTGCTAGAATTGTGTGATTCTGGTATATGTGAGAGATCCCATGGCGTTTCATGGCAAAGAGCAACAACATTGTTTACTGTTTGCATTTCAGAATGTAAAGCTGACTGTGATACCTGCTTCACCAGAAACTTCTGCACAAAGTGTAAAAGTGGGTTTTACTTATACAGTGGAAAGTGCCTTGAAAAGTGCCCTGATGGGCTGGAAGCCAACAATCATACAATGGAGTGCACTAGCACTGGTAAGTTTGGTCCCCCCATGTCCTGCCTGGTTTTCTCACAGGGGATGGGGGATCTAAGGAGGGCATGAATTGCAAGATCAGTTACACCCCCAGGGAAATGCAACTTAAAATAAAAATGTTCTGCATCACAAGATGTATTCCCCAGCACAACAAACTCAAGGTATTTTCCCCAAGCCTGCCATTTCACAAGAAGCACAAGCTTGGTTGTGCCCCACAAACACAATCTTGATGCTAAGGGCAATTCTGCCTCAGGAAATATGGCCTGTTTGGTCTGCCCTGAGGTAGAATGACATCCATCTCTTACTTGCTCTGTTACAGTGTTATGCAGCACTGCTAACATCAAAGGTTCAAAAAACCTGAGCCAGATCCCACATGTACCTGAAAGATTAAAATACTAACTGCTTTGCTTTAGCTCCCTTGTGCTACCTGAGCCTTCAAAGGATGTGTGCATCAAGATTTTGAAGCTTACCTTCAAAAAGGTGAAGGCTGGAAACTAAAACATTAAGGAAAAAACAAAAAAACCCCAACAAAACCCCAAAATGGTGCATAATCACCTGTCTCCAGAAATTGAGGATTAAAATAAAACACCAAATAGTGAGGCACTGTCACTGAAGGAATGAGATTGGCGACACTGGTCCTGTGACTCACTGGCTGCAGAGAAGAGACCTGCTTTTGTATCTCTCCAGCCTCTGACTCACAAGCTCCGATTATTCATGCCGGGGCAATTTTGGAGGTCACCACACCTAACTCTGCTCCATCCCTCTGCCATCTCTCCAGCTGAAAGCAGAACAAGTGATATATTTGCCTCTGGGCTGCTGCAGTTGACACCCCCTTCCATGTGCACGCCGAAGCTGCGGCAAGGTTCAGCTTATTTTAGTACGCCGGCTGTGAATTGTGGTGGCTGAGGGCTGCGAACTGCGGTGGAAGCGGTAACCTCTTCAGCCACCAGCAACCAGGGAGCACTTAGGCGCAGTCTGGCCATGATGGAATTCTCCTCCCCCACAGTATCAGGCACATAGCTCTCACTGGCATTGCACGTTTTGAAGGGGAAGTAATTCAGGAATAAAAATAATGTACAGTAGTTTGTCATTTTTCTTCTCAAATACATATTAGTTCAGGTGGCAGTGATGGTTTTTATGGTTTTATTTTCAAGCAAAGACTTTAATCTTTGAAAGAAATTCAGGGGATGGTTTTTGTTCCTTGATGGCTATTTCCAAGTGCTGTAGACTTAGCTGCTTTAACAATGAGTCAGTCTCAACTAGGAAAAGCCATTTAAAGCTACGGAGGGAAAACAGAACCTTTTTGTGCACGTGAAGGCCAATTATTTTAACAGGAGAGCTCCACTGTAATATGAAAACCAAAATGACCCACATGACAATTCACTGGAGAAAGGCTCAGAGATTGCCTGAGGTCAGTTATATTTTTAGGTTTTGAAAAATTTGGAAGTAAATTCTGGAGCTGGAAAAATGTTAAATTATAAATTCCTCCTTATAGAGGGGCTGGAATTCTTTCCTTCTTCAGCAGTAGTTTAATAGTCTTAAGCACACATGTGAACATTAAGTAAATATAAATGTTTACTATCTTTTATCACGAGAAGGATACTGAGGAGATGGCACAAAAGGGTAGTTATTAAGAGCATGCTGTTGAGCTTCCAAGGTTACTCCCATTTTTGTCTACACTGTTTGGACAAGTGTCCAGCGGCACACCTTTTGAGTTCCCAATAGTACGGGATGAGCATTCAGATCACTGTGGTTTATAAACTGTAACCCGCACTTTTTTGAAAATTTTGCACCCCCCCGACCCAAATTCTCTGCGTTGCCTACTTACAGCTTGTATACGCTACAGATGAAGGATCTTTCACTATTTAAGATGAATACCAAGCAATACCAATATCACCAAAGATGCTTGAGTTTTAATGTAATGCCTTTTGATATCAGTTGGTCCTTTATAACTCTATGGATTTCCAAATTCTGTACCTTTGAGACCAGCTGCAGCAGCTTGACCCAATGACTTCACTCTCCTTTCACACAGGCATGGCCAAAGTTTAATTCCACTGAAGTTACAAGGATTTATACCTTCACAAAACCAAAGCAACCCCAGAACAAGCCCCAGTAACTGATTTCACTGAGACCAATTACGTTGTTGTTGCCCCACTTCAGGAATGGAATTACAAAACAGTACAAAATAGTAACTGGCATAATTATTTGACATTATTTTGTGCAGTATATCCTCAGCAGTCCAATTTCTGGCAATTCACTGCTGCAAATCCTGATTAATTCCATTAATTTTTGCCACTTTTTGGCTGATGCAGAATAAAATTAATGTACCATATGCATTGTGTATACAAAAAGATATTGGCCAGGCTCAGCTTGTCCTATGTTTATTGCAGTGCACTGTGAAGCTAGTGAGTGGAGTCCATGGAGCCCTTGCACAAAGAAAGGAAAAACATGTGGTTTCAAAAGAGGAAATGAAGTAAGGGTCAGAGAGATCGTACAGCATCCGTCAGCAAGGGGCAATCCTTGCCCAGCTACAAGCGAGAGCAGAAAATGTATTGTACAAAGAAAGAGATGTCAGAAGGAAGGAAAAGGTACCATGTTATCATCATCATAATATGAGATTGGTATTGTGCTTGTTTAATAACTCACATCTGAATTCCCAGGCCTCGATTGCAGGCTTCACCAAAGCTCCCATTGATGTGGTATTCTTTGGGCTGGAGAGAACTGTGCCCTTGCCTGGAGTAAATAAAGTCCTAACGCTGCTCAAGAAATGCGCTTTGTGTGATCTAGAGAGGACAGGGTGGGCTGGATGGGAAGGGACATTCTCTCTCGGTTCTGCTAAAAGAGCTGCCAAGATGAGGGGTTGCATGTGGAGCTCAGAACAAAAAGATCCATTGTAAAACATCTCATGGTGGGAGTTGTTGGGTATCAGGCAGACAAGTTTCACGCTTCAACCATGGGATTCCTCTAAATCGACTCCTAATTCATGCTTCCCTACAGGTAAGACCATAACTCTTGCAATAGCAGCTCTGTGGCCTCTCTCCCACCCTGAGCTCCTGCTACTAGCTGTGGCTGAACAACGTGGCCTGATCCTGCCATTGCATTTGGCTCATGGAGTCCCAGCATGGGAGAAAGACCACAACACTGCGTGCCAGCCAAGTGAAACTCCACTTGGTTTCACTCAATAAGTAAGATTGCCAGCAGAACCACTCCTCCTTGTGAGCTAGCTTGTTGGACTTATTCCCCATCATGGCACCTAGTGAATGGCATCCCACATATTAAGAATGGGAGATGCTTAAGAAGTCTATCAAATAATAATTTATACAAATTCCACACAGTTGAGATTGTTATTCCATTGTTCCTTTTTCTCTCCTTCTTGCAGAAGGGAAGTCACTTGCTCTGTCCCCAGTGCAGTTACCCTGGTTGGCACAGGAGTGTCGATGGAATGTTTCCTTTTCCCCATCCCTTCTTATTTCCCACTTTCAAGGTTTCACCCCTTTTGAGCATGAGTGGAACAGGTGGGGCAGCTGCCCCTGTGTGAACATCTGTTAGCCAGGATGAGCTGCTGGTACCAAGCACTAACTTACCATCTTATTGTTAAATGCTACAGATTACTTATAGAAACATTAAAGGGGCTTGGAGCTTGTAATCCTTTTGAAGGTTGGCTTGTTCCCTTGGGATATACTTCATGAAAAGTGAAATAACGTTAGAAGGAGGATCTTATGAACCAGATAGCTGCAGGTGCCTCCCCCTCACACAAAACTGGCTGGATCTACTGACTTATAGGAACCTATGGGGTAGATGTCACATCCTCCTTCTTGCATCAAGCAGTGCCTTGAAGAGGTAGAGAATTGTATCTGCCTCAGGGGAGCAGCCAAGGCAAGCTATTTACGGATTGCCTTATGCTTAGAAACTATGTCCAAAATGTTCATGCTTGCCTCTGCTTCTGCACAGTGGCACAACTTGAAACACAGCCTCTCATTAGCCTGCCGTAATTGGGGGAAGAATCCTTTTTTCTCTGCCAAAGCTAATTTTGCAAGAGCTGAAAATATAGGATTGAATTGTAATTTTGGAACCGTGAAACTTTTTTTTGAGGTGATAATGATGTTGTGTATTTGCTTATAGCAATTTGGCAGTCTCTTCAGATTGGACAGGACATTTCTCTTTGAGAAATGCCTGCTGTTCCTGAGTAGTCAGTACTTTAGAAGAAACTACTCACGTATTTTACTGTCAATTCTTATTTTATGGGATCTGAGCCAAACCATACTTGAAAAATACTGTGCACCACAAGAATTTGTTCACAATCATGAATCTTTTTCATTCCTTTTTTTTCTGCAACGTGCATAAAGGTGGGGTGTTTTTTCTTCCTTTTGAGCAATTCACAGAGTATATTCTAGCCTGTTTTATACTCAGTAGACAATTTTTTCAAAACCAATGCAAGCAGATGGAACTTATGTTCCAACTCTACCCATGCCCTTGGGATTTGTATGTATATGTCTGAGAGACATTTTTTTTTTCATATTCTGAAATCCACCACTATATACTTCTCAGTATCCACAAAAGTCTGTCCCATTCACTTTCATACACCTTCACAGGGAGAAGAATGTAAATTTTTTTGAGAATAGATAATTCTTAATAAAATTGAGGAAATTCACACATAAAACATTAGGTTAAAATAGCTTTAAGGGTTGGATTATGGTGACAAGCCAGGAAACTGAGAATTAAACTAAAAGTTTTCCTTCTATTCCTACTGGAATGGGGAAATGAAGCTCTCCAACTTAACTTCCAGGCAACTTATCTTCCCTACTGCCGCTGTCCCTTATTACACAGAGAGAAACTTCTGTTCTCCTTTGAACAACAGAATAATTGCACAAGAAACCAAGCCAGGCTCTGTTCTTATGGCTAGCTGTGTCCAGTCAGTGACTGCAGAAGGAGGTAACAACAAAAACAGTTTGGGAAAGGGAAGGGAAAGTAAATATGTTTGCATTTACTGTTAAGAAATATTGAAAATGCTCTTTTGTATTGTATGACTCCCCATTGCCACTCAGGCATTGCTTTGGAGTTTAGCTTTCACAGCATCAGCTTTTGAAGTCTAGCAGCAGACCCAGCAGTTACCAACAGTGCTGTTAATCTTTTCTCCGCAACCATGAACAGAGAGTTAGCTCGGCCAGCCTCTGCCATTTCCATGTTGAATAGATGTCTGTGGCCAAGGGAGTTAGGGCAAAGACCACATGATGATGGGGTATGCTCGTCACAGATGCCTCAACAACTTTGCTCAAGAAGTTGAGGTCAGAGACAGGATGTTAGTCAGCTAAGTCGCTGCTATCGCACAGAAGCAAGGACATGTTTCTGGAACAGCTACGCAAAACAAGATAAAACAGATGAAGAGGGGTTTTTTTTTTGTTTCCATCTGCTGGTGTGTCATTAAAGCTGGTGAGATCTATCACAACTCTTTTTTTTTACCTCACTGGCTATAAATGAAGTTCTACCAGGAAAAGGTGCTAGTATTTTCAGAATGAACGCAAAGAAATGGGAATAATGATGATACAAATAGCCCAACTAGCCTAAAAGGTTCTTTTAACTTATTTTAACATTAAAGTAGTTGATTCCAGTGTGTTCTGATTCCCATGTGTTTCACATACAGGCTCCTTTTATAGTGCAGTCCCATCCAAACCTCACTGTAATTTATTTCATAATTCTTCTCTTTTAATCACATGATGGTGAGTTCTTTTTAGTCCGTATGACTATATGATTTTAAGTTCCAGTTTCTTCTTCTTCCTATCTTTTCCTCACACTTTTTGTTTTGTTCCCCCAGCGCAGTGCACTGTTACTTTTAACACCTACTTGGCTCCTACATTTCACTAATTGATAGACATATGTTGAGAGTCATGTGTTTCCTGTAGCCATGTTCATTAATGACAAATAGATGTACTGGAAAACCATAGCTTGCAGAGCTCTTCAAACAGTGCAAATTATCCATCAATATTATTTCTTTGCCTTAATAAATGTGCTCTGGCCAAACACAAATCCCTTTGGACTGCTGTCTGCAAATGTATGAGATTGACTTCTACTGGCCAAAAGACAAATATCAGAATTGCATACAGAAGTATTTGTGGGGAAGCAATTGCATGTTTTCATGCACAAGTAATTCTGCCAAGAACATTCACCATATGACTTTATATTGAGTCCCAACTAAACCCCCAGAGAGCAGACAGTTTTAAGTGCTTTTAGAGAACATATCCTGATCAGTTCGAAGAGACTAAAAACACCGACCAAAAGACTAAGTGCACAGTTATGTACAAGGAAGACATCTCAGAAAGCTGAGCATTATGCAAGCGAATAGATAGGCTACATTGGTTACAGAGTTGTATTGTTGCAAACAAATAAATAATACATTTCAATTGTTGCTTGTTCATATATTGATTCATTTGCATGCTGGTGGCATTTAGATATTCAAAGGAGAGAACCAATGTTAACTGCATCCAGTTCTGTGCAAAGAGACCAAAGAAAGTTCCTGTTCCTGACAGGCAAAAATTCAAGCATTAGACGTGAAGACATGGTGGGACCAATGTAGGATAGCATATTTCTTTTTCACTGTGGAGTGTAGGAATTGTCACCTTGTAGAGTATGAAAGTAGGATACTGTTATGAAAGGAAGAGGGGCAATTTTAGTCAAAATTCACAAGACTGCAACCCCCTGGAGGAAAGGTAGCTTGTCAGTTAATGGCTTGTGCTGTAAGGAGAATACAGATATGCTGTGATTTTTTTTTTAGTGTACAGGAAGAATAAGAGAGAAAGCAGTATCTTTGAGATAAGGAGCTGAATTCTAGATACAGACTGGTGCACAGAAGGGAACCAAGGGAACAGGATTTGGTTTTGAGCAGTTTTAATGAGGAAGTGTATATATTTGGGGGAAATAAACTAAAATAAATGCTTCTATCCTGCACTGTGTACATGTGAATATAAAAATCCAGGTTTGATTTGAATAGCTTAGAAAACTGAGACTCAGGTCATCTCTGTTGTTTCTTTGAACTAGTTCCTCCACCCCTTATTGCTATATGTCTGCATAATGCTTCAAACATATTTATCAGATCATGACTGAAAATTTCTTTAGGTGGCTATGGTGTGAGGAAGGAATCCTGTCTGGCATCCATCAGATTTCCAAAACCACCATTCACTAAAAATCCCAAGACATTCATCAAGAATTTACTTTAGCCAAAAACAATGTAACTTAATAATATTAGACAGTAAACTAATTTCACTCACTTAAACTCATTGAGTTACCCACCCTAATGTACATGTTCTGATGCCATATGGATCCATGTAACAATGGAGCATGGAGGGCTCTGGAGTCTAAACTAAGTTGCCCCTTTAGTATTTCTCACAAAGAAAAGTTTCTGCAGTTGATCTCCTGTTGAGGTGCACTAATTTAATTAAAAGTCAGTCAGTTAAGGTGTCCCAGACAAAACAGAGAAAGAAAAAGAGAGCCCCTACTAAAATAAAAGATGCATAAGTTGCATTACATTTTAAAATGTACGTGGAAGTACAGTAGTGAAGGAAGCCATTTGAAACTCCCAGTGGGAGTTTCACCACTTCTTTGTACAGATTTTGAATCACAGCACATAAAATCAGGGTTTAATGATCTTCACAACCCACAGAAACTCCTATGTAGCCACTTAAGACTTGCGCAAGTATGTGCCATGTCAATGAATTTATTCATGTGGTAATACTCATTTTTTCCCCAAAAATTCTGGACTGCCAGACCTCTGTGCATTTTGTTGAGCCGTTATCACACTGGACAATCTGAATTTGACATGGATGCAATTTTCCCAGAGAGGATTTTGCCATCTGAGAATTCAGACAAGGAATGGCAAGCTGGAACTCTACTGAGCTTCCATAGGCTGATGGGTTTCACTGCACTTAAGCTGAACAGCTAAAAATTAGTTGTTTTTGTCAAAGCAAGGGTCATTTTAATGGTGAGGTTAATACTGCACCTGGGGAGGGGGATCCATGACACTGTAAGATGGATTCTAAGAAGGGTAAAATAATTTGCCTCCTGAAAGTGCCTGTTTCTTTCCAATGACCGTTAAGGACAGCCTAATATGAGTGATCTGGACTTCTATCTGCTAACTTTTAAATTAAAGGGCACATTTTCTTCATCTGCACAGTAATTACTTTGCCACACTGCAAAATCGAAACCAAGTTTAACCCAGGATGACTCTGTAAGCAAGATGAGCGTGTTTCAGAGGATCCATGGGTCAGACACAGTAAGACAAAAAATAGAGTTGAAAAATACTCATTCCCACTACTAATTTGGTTTAGTGTTGGCAAAATCAGGGTTAGAACAGCATTGTGTTGTGTTTAGTGATAAACAGCTAGTACCAGCTGCACACCTGCTTATTAAGGTGAAATGACCTTTACAGAACAAGCTAGTCTGTACCTACACACTCCACACACCAAAGATAAAAGTCTCTTCCCAGGGGAATGGAGGCCCACACCAGTCCAATAATTCTTCAGTGTACTATTTTAAAATATTTTTTTCTGACTGAAAAAAAAAAAAAAAGGAACTGGGGGAAATTCTGGATATTTTTGATACTGAGTATTTTTACTTAATCACATTTAAGTCCTAAGCATTGCTATGTGGGAAAGTGAAATATTCCAATCACAGTTCATCCCAAAAGTCACATCCTCTCCCTCATGTATAGCTCAGTGGCATTTAAAAACTTAAAACAAAAGAGTGCCGGAGCATGTGAGCCAGGGACACATCACAGTGCACAGTTCGCTCGTATAACTGTGAGACATGGGGTGTCCTGTGTGAAGGTCACTAGTGTGGTTATGGTTAATGACCTGACTCCATGGCAGGTCACAGGACTTCTGAAGCCTCAAAATGAACACAAAGCTAATTACTGCAACCCTGTGTTTACATACTGCATACGCCAATGGGTCATAACTCTGGCCTTTGTGAGCCTGAGTTACTATAATTGAGGAATCTGTCTTGTGAAGAGTTTGGTTGTTTATTTTCTGTTTGTTGCTGCCAAGAAGACCTCTCATTTCCTTTCCTTGCAGGGGTTTTGACTCTTTAACTTTAACACATTTCCAGCCTCCAAGAGCAAGGCTGTTGAGACTGGGAATCTGCTAGTTGTAACACGAAGTGAAATGGCGTCCTGGGGATACCTTAAGCAAGGCAGGGCATGGACAGCACAGGGCTGCTCACTGCCTCAGGCCAGCAGGCAGGGGTGCAATCTAGAAAAGAGATCTGGGTGAGAAGGGTTAAGAGGGTTAAAAATAGGACCAATATGAGTCAGACCAATTTGTGAATACAAAACAGCTAATAGTAGAGGATGTACTGGCTCTAGAATTCAAGGGCTGAAAAGGCTAGGAAAAGGCATTTTTAAACTTTAAAAACACTGTTTTCAAAATTTAATCACAGGCAGTTTTGGAAGACTTATTAGGTTACTACCTGCAAAATGAGACCTTAAAATCTGAACTAATTAATAGTAATAGTGTGCTTTGCTACAAGTATGTTTGTTTGTGTTAGTGCGAACATTAAATTCTCCTCATACCTCCCAGTTCTGACAGACAACCATGCAAGCAGGTAATACATATATGCTGTGTGCCTCTGCACATACGGTACCATACACATAGGTACACACTATGTATATGTGTACCGTGCCAAGGCTGTATTCTCTGAATAATATGCATCTCAATGAACAGTCAGGCTGTAAATGGCTGTGGCTAACCTGTTGTGCCCTCAGGTATCAAAATTGGTTTTAGCCTCACAGGGTGCTGGGCTGATGCTGTCTCTGTGCTCCTTGGGAGACGTTCTCTTCTCCTGTTGCCAGCTCCTCTGTTGCCACCTTCCATCTCCTCCCTGTTCTGGGCACCTGGGAGCAGAGGGGAGGTTGCTCAGCTGCCCTAAGGTCCTCTGGAGCATGCTATAAAAAATGTGCTGGACAAGCTGCTGGTAAACATCATCAACTTCATATTAACAGGAATGGTGTCAAAGCTGAGAAAGAAGCATGTGGTTTGCTCCCGTATGGGAAGTGAATCAGAAAAAAGCTGATTGCATTCTTCTATTAAAATGTGAAGGATGTGAGAGCTGTTCTCCTCAGATCATTAAACCAAATATGGGATAAAATCAGCTCTTTTTCCCTTTCTGATCTTCCCTTCTGGTGCCTCCTTGTGCTCCAGAATTGGCTCCTGACTATCTTTTAGATGCCTGAGCTCTCTAGGAAAAACAGGAGGGAATACAAACCTCTCACAAACCCCTCTTCCTCTCCCTTCCAAAGGGCTCATCAGGTATTCATTCAGGACCTAATTTCCAGCACCTGCCCAAAATCTTTTCTCTTAAATAAAAATGTTTGGGATTGAGCGGAGCAGCTCCAGCTTTAGAAGGTGAAATCTGCAGCTGTGTCTATACTGCTAAAGAAATGGAGGCAAAGGTCTGCTCCTTGGCCACAAGGCCACAGGCCACCTTCTGGCTTGCATCCAAACTAGCTGGGTCTATTCCCTCCATAGCAGATTTGACCAGGGAAGAGGGATGGCTGTTGCCAGTCAAACAGACTCCTAAAACAAACTACGTGTTATGCTGTGCAGACATGCAGGGGTCTGCCTGGTCTCTGTACTTTACTTATCCATGGCACCTTCAGTGACTTCACATCGTTGAGTTTCAGGGAGAGGCAAATAGGAAACTATGGCTACTCTCTCAGTGCCAGGCAGAGATCAGGTGTGAGTATTGTTCTCTTTTACCCCACTTCACCTCCTTGCTCTGCCTGCACATCCTCACGTACCCATCCTTCTCTCCACACTGGTCTTTCTACCAATTCTCGCAGCCAATGCTTCCAAAGTCCTTGCCCTAATTTCTAGTGCTTTAAGGAGCTCTTTCTGAGGGAGGGACATATTTATCACAGCTGGAAGAGGATATAAGCCTCTTCCAGGCTGTGTGCCACAGCAAAGCATCTTGACAACTTCCTTCTTTTGACTCTTCAGAAGACCACAGCAACCTGTTTTCTCACCCTTGGGATATATTACCACAAAGTAAAGACAAAGGGAAGTGGCTGCTGACAGCAGGGCTCACCCAGCCCTCGCTACCTGGAGATCTAAACCCCTTGCTATTTCAGCCTTTGTGTCCTGGAAAGAAGAAAAAATGCAAGAGAGAAGTTTGCTAGCCCATCTATCAAATTTAGTCCAAGAATGCAAAACATTTAGGGTATGTGAGCTACAGAGTAAATCAGGCAGTGGATATTTCAAGTCTAATGGTGACACATGCAGCACTGTTTAATCAGCTAAATCCTGGGCTGTGGAACACTTCCATGTATAGCAATGCTGCTATAACTCTGCCAGTTGTGGACAGCAATGGCACTCATTCATTACTGTGTTACAGCTGCCCTTCTTTTAAAGGGCCTGATCCAAGACCCACTGAAATCCCATTGACTTCAGAGTACTTTGGATCTAGCTGTAAAGAAGGGATTTTCAGCATTCCTTTGTAACAAAGGGAAAACAAAGGAGCACTTTTTGGCTGCTGTTTCTCCTCATCTTACTGGATATTTGCCTGTTCTTCCCACCCAGGCAGTTTTGTTTGCTTTTCTCCACCCAGGTCTCTGCATCTCCAGTCTCATCGTCTCTTCTCAGCTCACTCTCCCTGCCAGCTCTGACACCTGATGTAGCCTTTGGTCTGCTGAGGCTGCCACCTCCCATCTCTCTTCCAAACTCATAACTTTGAAAAAGAAAACACTCACTGCCATAATGTTCCTTTATAAAGGTCCAAAGGAGCTTCAGAGTGTTCCCAATGAGATGATAACATTCAGTGTTATTATCAGAGATCATAAAGATCAGGAGAGAGGTTGTGGGAACCTCCATCATGGAAGATTTTTAAGGAGGTTAGACAAACATCCATCAGAGACAGTCTAAGTATAGCAGTTCAGCTTCATAGCCTAGTAAGGGACTAGACGGGGCTTTGATAAGCATTTCTAAAATTTCTACAGAATTTCTAGATTTTTTTTTCTTGCCTGTTGCCTTCTGTAACACTTCCACAGAGAGACAGCATACTGCACATTTACAGAGCACAAATCCAAGTGTCTCTGTCCACTGACATCAATATAAGGCCTCCTGCTGTCTTTACCAAGCTCAGACTTTTATCTGGGCCTCAGTCAAAGAACTGAAACCAGCTTTCCTTTCATTTTGTCCAGTTTAGTCATTTGCATTGCTGAGATATCTGTTCATATTCCTCTTTGCATTCGTCAGCTTTGAATCACTCTTATAGGAAGAGTATAGGGCTGATTTTGTTACAGAAATTTCAGTGAACTTGTTACACTAATTCACCAGAGATATAAGCTAGCACCTCTCTGTCAATGAAGCTATATATATTTTAAGAGCAGATGAAGGTGTGGCCCATGAGGGTAAAATTGCTGTATGATTAGGCCTGAAAAAAAAAGAGCTAATTCTAAGGACTGATGCAAACAAGTATTATTTTTCAGTAATTTTTGTGGAAGCAATTTTGCAGTAGCAAGAAATTAAAGGGGAGAAAAAAAATTAAACATTTATCATTTAAAGATGCTGTGGCCACGCAAAATTCAGAAGTATTTCCTAAATTTTTTATTTTTAGTTCCATGAAAACCAAAATGGTAGCAAAAGAATTAACTAGCACTTCATGAGTGAAAGATGTACAGGTGATATTAAGGCTAGAATTTAACATTTAACTGTGGGGATTTTTCTATTGTTTTTTAGTTTACAAGCAAAATGTCCCACTAATGAAATTTCTCAATTCTAATCTAATCCTCCCCAATATCTACGGCAAACAGTAGCCCCAGTATAAAGATTTACAGCTACAGTTATGTCTCTGCTTTGTTCTTAAGCATGTATTTACTTCTGCTCATTTGCTTTCTGAAATTCTCTCTCTCATTTGTCATCTGAAGAACTCCATTTCAAAGGAAAACAGGCTTCAGACATGAAACACAGCTACATTCCTGAAACATGAGATGAACAACCTTTAATTCACGCAACCTTTCATTTACAGTAATGTTTAATGGATGGGCCAGTTTCATTATGGACAATGCCTCTCCCTGTCATTAGCCTGCAGAAAGGTCTAAAACTCCTAAGCATTTAAAGGAACGCTGTTTCAGGCTCTGTATTCCCTCCTTTCCTCCCTCCCCCGCTCCCCATCACCCCTTCTGACTGCCCTTGTTCTAAGTGCATAATCTAAATGCTGCACTCTGCAAATTGCACTTATTGTTGGCTTCAAGCTTCGAAGGACCCTTCTGAACACTTTTTATACAAACCCTAACAAGGTCAAAGTTGGAAAAATCTCAGCTGGTGGACTTGGATCCCATGAGCTAGTGACCATTTATAATTAATATTAATGAATGGCAGACGACAGATGTTTATTGCTTAAGTAGAAATGTGCATTGCTAAACCAGAAGGATTTAGTTTAAACCCAGAGGAACTGACTTTATTTCTTGTACGGATGTGGGTGGTGGGAGAGAATGCCAGTGGGTGATCCAGCCCTTGCTACCTTTAAGCATGAGCAAGGAAACAATACTCTGTAAAGAAGGATCCTGAGCTCTCTATTTGATTGAAGAATGATGTTTGGTCATTCAAGACATTAACTGAAATAAGGAGGACTCTCTGTCCACTTCAGTGGCTCTGATTTGCAGCAGTAGTGGGTTTTATCCATAGATCCTAAAGCACCTAGCAAAATTAAGGAACTCCCAGCTCCATTTTACAGTTGCGGAACCTGAGGAAGTCATATGAATACTGTTTTATAAAGAAAAAAAGGTTCATCACTAAGATGAAGGATCACATTCCCAGCCATAGTATTTTGTACGTTGCTGGATTTTTTTTGCCAGTGGTCTTAAATCAAACTATGACGGATAAATCTCTTAAGTTGAAATATGACATAGTGGAAGATGTAATATGGAGATGGAAGAGTCTCTGTGAATCACTCTGAATACTACAGGCTTAAGGTTGATGGAACCTCTGTTTTCTAACTGAAAGCAACTCACTCTTTCAGAGCACATAAATTAACTTCCTGGACATAGATACATCTTGGGTAACATTTTCAAAAGTACATGAACAATTTTAAGTAACTTCTTTGAGTTTCTGGTTGAGGTTGGAGTAAGGGTCTATTTACTCTGGATTCTTCTGGATTTACTTCTGGATTTAGTATCTTACTACAGTATGTGTGAACTAACTGCTGTTTTCTTGCCCCTGAGATTTCTACATTTCTGTATGATAGTCTATAAAGTGTTTCTGAGCATGTCATCCCGGACCCTTGAAAAATATTGCTGGTTTTAGTGGCTACAGGGTTGGTCTCAGATGTTGTAAAAGAGTGCCTAAGGAGTTGCTAGCAAAAGCAGGTGTCACTCAAATCTGTAGAAATACTGAGTAGTTTCACCTTTTGACTAATGTAAAAGTTCTTGGGGAGGCAGGAAACTGATTAGTTACTCAGTTTTAAAGAGAAGTATGAACATATTAGCTGACTTGTGTACAGTGGGCTTCTTCATCTGGAGGCACGAGGCAGCTGGAAAGAGAGACTGCTGGTTCCCACAGTCCCAGTTTTCAGAGGCTAGAGAAGGTTTTGACTTCTTGCAATACATTGTAGTACAGAAATTATCACTCGCTGAACTTTTGCTTCAGGTTCCCTAGAACCTTTTTGTAGCCCTACAATTCAGCTCCTGTAATGAGCCCTGCCACATGGACTGTGCACACCCCACAGGCACACCTGGAAGTATAAAGCCTGGGGTTGTCACCAATTTACCAGCACTGCTGTAGCACTCTTAAGACACCAGCCAAGCACCAAGCAGAAAAATAAAACATACCTACAGCAGGTTCTACTGAACTGCCGTTGTATACTGCTGGTGGGAACTGTGCTAGACAGGACGCAGGGCAGATGTCTTGGTGGGGTGGCTAAGGGGTTACAGACTTTCCTTAGTACTTGGTACTTGCCCTCCGTCATGAGAGGCTGCTTTCTGATCTCAGTGGGGGCTGCATGTCCTCTAATCTTTGAGCCATGCGACCTCATTCGTATCCAATCTAAATGGCATAGTGGTCAGTTTATAAAGTATACTAAGTGAAGTGGACTCCAGTGATGCACTGTCACATGGCATACTCATTCTTCACATTCCACTTCAAGCTACTCATAAAGCCGGCTGCTCACTTCAGTGTGCAAAGCCTGTGTTACTACAAACAGCTCTAAATGCACAGTTCATTCCCAGAGGGTTAAAAAGAATAAACTTATCACATTCTTGGGGGAAAAAAAAAAAAAAAAAAAAAAGACAAGACAGCCTGGATAAAAGTTACATGGACAAATTCTATCTGTGATTCATTTTAAATTGAAGACTTACGGGCAATGTTAAAATATTTGCATTCAAGTTTTTCATGCATGTCCTCCATGACCCCAGCTTAGAAATCTTTTTTAAATATTTTATAGGGCTGCATTTTCCAAAGGAATGGAAAATACCAGATTATCAAAGTCATCACATTTCCCAGAAACTAGCTGATTTCAATGAACTCCCAGTGGAAAGTAGGCAGGTTTTGAAACAACTTTGCCTTTGTGTTAGGTTTCTGCCTAGTATCCTGCCAGGTTGTCCATTGGGTTGGTCTTTGGCAATCCACCTGGCAGGCTGACAAAGACCCGAGAGCCTGAAAACCTGAGATCATTTTGAGAGCATCTTGGTCACCCAAGCTCCCTGAGCTTCCTAGGGCTAAGTTCTGACTCACTTTGGCATAAAAATTTCCTGAGTCTTTTTCAGAGGCAGCCCGAGAGTCTTGGTGATTCCAATTCACTTCTCCACAAGCTGCTCTCTACCTAGTGAACTGCCAGGTATCCTCTCAGTAGGTGAGAAAAAATCTTCAGAAACATGGAGATGGCCAAAATGAAATATCACATCACTTTTTTTGAAAGGGGACCATTGGAGTCCCTGATCTGTGTGAAATTTAGAAACCTGACCTGTCATTTTAATCAGCATGTAAATGCATTTGGAAATATTGGCACTATCTAGAGAGGGGCGGATCAATGCTTTGGCCAGCTCAAATAGTACACACACATTGGAGACATGAAACAGAAAGAAACAGTCATTTTTCAACACCTTGTTTTAAAAAGTATCCTTGAAAGCAAATTCTCCCTTCATTTACACCAGAGCCCAACCCTGGTGACCTCCATCTGTTTGAGCAAGTACAACAGAGGGCAGAATTGGGCCTCTGGTGAATTTAAGTAATAGCGCCCTGGCTCTGGGCTGATGGTTTTGCTGAGTGGATCCGTCAGGGGCTGCCATCTCCCTGCGTGTTAGCTACTGCCGACCAGCCGATTCATCCATCAGGCTGGCCTGGGTTACCTGTGGGGTATGCTGGGGCTCCCGCCCACCTGTCAGCACGGGTGTCACCCCAGGCGGGAATGCAAACAAACTGCGCTTAGGGCGGAGGGGACAAGTGAACCGTGCAGAGCAGGGCCAGAGGTGTATCCTGTTGACTCCTCTTCTTCATTTACCTTCCTGGCATGTCGGGAAACTTAAAGACATGTAAGGAGGGGACTCCAGGGGGAGCGGATAGATGCACCTATACCAGCAAATGAAATGATGGAAGGTTCCCAGGTGCCCTGGCCCTGGTGTCTAGCACCAGGCCAGGGCCTTGCCCAAGCATTAGATTCAGCACTCGCAAATCCCCTCCAAGATCCGTACTCAATCATCGGTATTGCCCAGCTCCAAGTCGTGGTCGCTTAGGAAAAAAAGACATTCTTATGGATGCATCCTAACATCGGCGTTGCATAAGTATCTTCTGAATTGGCAGGTTACATTAATGCAGTCAGTTTAAGTAAAGCCAAGGAAAACGTCTTTTCTTGTTTATCCCTCCCTTCAGAGCACTCAGAGTACAAATTTGAGTACTAAAGAAACAAGTTTCTTTGGGTGTTTTCTCCTTTTTACTATTGTGCTAGAAGAGTTCAAATGTCTGCTGAGGCACTAGCATCTGTCTCTTATCATGTATAACTTTTCTTGATTATTTCTAGAGAGGCAGACTAAACATGCGGCTCTGACATAATGCAGCATCACATTTTTATTTCTGGTTTGCTCAAAAGGCTACACCAGCTGAACTAAGTCTCTGAAAAGGACTATATTTATGATCTCAATCCGGGCTAATGGGAGGGCTTGGGTTATTGGTGCCTAAAAGGAAAACAGCTATTATAGATTTCTGCCAATATCCCGACGCTCTAACAACAGGGTAAGGGGGTTTGGTACCGATCACTACTACCGCCCATCTTTGTAATGGCATCTGATTCTGTTAGCCTTAAAAGAGGCTTATAAGGCGGATTTGGACACTCATCTACTTTTTTGCCACTTTTAGGAGAGATGTAAAAATCAAATCCCATTCAGAAGCCACCGTTAAAAATCTCAAAGCAAGCTCAGCGAGAAAATGCCACTTTCCTAAATACCAACATGGTGTATGTCACTTCCCATTCTAAGCAATGAGGAGTGGTTTTCTGCACTGCTAAATAGCCATTACTTTACTGTCTGTGGAAGCTGTGTTCCCAGTTTATAAGCTGCGGGTTCTTATAAGATGAAAACTGTTATGTAATTATAAAATTGCTGTTGTTAGCACAACATTAGTCCTGATTAAAACAAGGCTGCTAACAAATTCCCTTAGTCCCAACAGACAAGTGCAAAGGAAATAAATCCCCACAGGCTCTGGTTTGAAGAGACAGCAGTAAATGTCTCCACAAACGGCAAACAGAACTCACTGTAGAAATCCTCCTCCTCTGGCTGCTTCTCTGACTGTAGGATATTCTTGTATTTTCAGGCACCAGCAATGGCACAGGAAAGGCAGATTCAACCCATTTCTACTGCAAAGAGGTCATCACAAGACAGTTAGGCCAGGGACTTTCCATAAGCCTTGCTTATGAGCTCACGAGTGTAGCAGTGTCATTTCCCAAGCAGCCCACAGAATAAATGATCCCTTCCTACTTCCCATACACCTAATGGGATACAACTTGTTCTTTATCTGCTACAGCAGCAAAGCCTGACGTCTCCTGTTTTGGCATAGCTGATCTGCTCAGCCTCCTCTTTCCTCTGCCTGCTTTATGCAAAGGGCTGTCGCACAGGCCTGATCTATTCCTGTATTTAGACCCAATGTTTTCGTTCCTCCTAACGTGCCTGCTTCGGTATTGTCCTCTTCTTGCAAGCACAGGCTAGCACATACAACATAAATAAGAACATAAATAAGAACATTTGAGTGAATGCAATCTAGTTGTCCAGATCCTATTTCCAGAGGCAAATGAAGCTCAGGGATCCTAAATCTCATAGAAAGACTTCTGTAGGTCCCAGGCTCCAACATCACCTAGAGTCTACATCTAGAGAAGTATTCCCATTTTCAAGGAGAGATAGGGCACATAAGTACAAGTTAGCCACAAAGTCCCCTAATGCAGTTGCTCAACCGTGTCAGTATCATCTGAGGTATTTTGGGTTATCTAAGATCACCACATAGGACTGTGGATATGACACATGCCTTAACACCTGTATCTATCTGGACTGGTAGGTGGAAGACAGGTAGGCTGTCCTCATGCATCTCAACAGCAGGAGAATCTATGCTTGGCCAAATTAATTGCTCCTTGAATGCCTTTGGACCTTAGCGCCTTTACAATTTTTATCCATATTCACTTCAGCAATCGGTGCATCTTCAAGAATAAGCAAGGCCAGGAAATGCATTGAGCCATGTAGCACCTAGATAATTCCGAAGTTGTTGACCCTCAGTACTCTGATCACCTGAAAAACTTAGCGATTATAAAATAGGGCCACTATAATTAGGAAGACAATGATTGCTGCTAAGAAAGTTATGCTCTTTAAACTTCAAAAAGACATACCAGATGAATCAGCTGCTAGTGACTTATGAATGAAAGGAGCATGTCCTCTGCATCAGTGGGCAGTTGGGGGTTTGAATGCTTGTTAACTTGGCAAGTAGTGTGAGCACATGCTACAGCCTGTGTTCCAGAAAAAAAAATGTTACTTTTCTTGAAAATGAGAGTGATCTACTCGTTTGCATAATATGACACAACTGTATTATAGATGAAGCTGTAGTAAGTGGTTTTAGAGCCTGGGGCATGCTCTTCTTATTGGTATCCTCCCTCGGCACATGTTATGCTGTTCTTGTCCAGGTCATGTCATGAGGTGACAGACTTTTAGTTTTAAGAGGCCTAAAAAAAGTCTCTGAGAAGGGTGTGGATAGGTGGAAAGGAGGGTGACACAGAGTGGTGGCACTTAGCCCCCAAGATTTGTCCCTGTACCTTGTGGGGTACCGATGTATTGGGGCACTAGTACCGGAGCATCGGTGCTGACATTGCTCCAGTAGCCAGGAAAGCACTGAGAGGTCAGCCGAGGCTGTGAGGGGTGCGAAAGAACACTGTGGCATGTTACAGCTGTGGCTTGTGGTCTTTTATTATAGGTCTTTGGCTCATTACAGTGTAGTGGGGAGGATTTTGTGGTCCGTGGTGACACGCACAGTAGAAGCGCCAGGACCCTTCCAGATAGGGGCTGATTACGTCGGAGCCTGCAACTCCAACAGGAGCAGTTCAGTGACTCTTCTTGACCCTTCTGCTGTCCCAGGGTAAATTTCTTCATGGGAGTGATGTCTCCAAAAGAAATACAATCATCCCAAATGCCTGATGCCAGATTTTCATTCTTCTGGGATTTCCATGAGACCTACCCAGTGACACCACCACCCAACAAAGCGAAGCAGTTTGCACAATCAGATTTTATGCCTTCCTATGGTGGTTTGGGGTTTCAGTGCGCATGGAAGGGAGAAGGGAACAAATGTGGTGTTCTGAGTTCCCTGTAGTAATTACAGCTGAATATAATAGGGTGCGACTAAGTGACAATGCCTAAAGTAGATGAAATCTGTAACCTGTGGTAGTTAATCCATGTCAGCCGTGATTTTTTAAGTAACTCTCTCTCACATGCTCTTAAGTACCAACTTCTCCCAAGTTGTGACAAAGCCTTCCTCCCTTAACTCCACAAAATATGGTGATAGGTCTAGTGGAAACACCACATCTGATGTGATAATGCAAAGACTTCTCTGAAATACTCTGGCTTGCATACTTAAAGATGCATTCAGACATGGATTGCATAAATGCAGACGCAGGGATTTCTTCGACCATGGGCTATAAATTAGATTAACAAGAACTCAGCACCTTTAAACTGATCTGACATGTAATTATATTGTTGTCTGAATTAATTTCATGTCTGTATTTAATTTGAACTACTGAACTTCTAAAAATTATAGCATGTCTGTAGATTTTCTTCAATATAGAAAGTTACTATTATTAGAAGTAGTAAAATATCCCCTATCTACAAGAAAATTCACTGGGCAGTGCCTACAGACTAATTCTTCCAGTACAGTTGGCTGTGTGAGGTTTTGTTTCTGGAACAAAAGCTTATCTTAATGCCAAATAATTACTTCACAGGACTATTAGAATCTCATGAATCAACATCTTCATGAGCGTAACATTTGCTTGGAAAATGTTTGACTATCTCCTATTTAAAAACTTATGCTCTTTATAATTTTTTAAAAATTTTGAAAGGTTTTATTGAATCCATAATAAGACATAAACTTTAGTAGCATTAGTCATCACTATAAGAGAATTCTATAGCCCATCAGGAAACAATAATATTCCCATGTTGTGGCACAACACGCCGCCTTTTTTTATATCCTCTTCCTGGCATCCTAAAAAAAGTTCACCGTGTACGCAATATAAAGCACAGACAGAAGATATAACAGCAGACAAAACGCGGAGGAAGGGAATTGGACAGGAAACACTCGTTGCTAACTCCTGAAAAAATAACTGGAGGGTAGAGAGAAGGGACCCTCCACGCCTGCGGAGCCCTGCGCTTCACCCCGGGCTTGCGGGAGCCGGCCCCCGGCGGGAGAGGGAGGGGATCGGGCCGGGAGGGGAGCAGGATGGGGCCGGGAAAGAAGCGGGATGGGGCCGGGATGGCGCCGGGATCGGGCCGGCCGTGCCCCCTCCCGCACGCCGCCGCCGCCCGCGCCCGCCCCGGCCTGGCGCGGCACCGCACCGCCCCCTGGCGGGAGGCCCCGGCCCCGGCCCCACCCCCCCGCCGCGCCCGCGTCCCGGGGGAGAGCTGCCTTTAAATGCAGGATAGACACGCGGAAAGGCACTGATATGTGTAGAGGTATGTGCATAACTATAGATATATGCATAAAATGCTACGTGTTCAAACACGGAAGGATTTCTAACAACATCCTTCACAAGGGAAATTGAAATTTCGGGAGAGTATTTTCTTCTCAGTTACATTATTGCATCATTTACTTCTTTGACGAGCTTCGGTTTTAATGCTGTCCTTGCCTTTTCTTCTTCTTCAAATGCAAAGTAGTTCAGAGATGAACTTGCAAACATAATGGCCCATGGCATTTTTGCACTTTTCAATTCACAGATAGCCAAATGCCCAAATTTCCAATGGATTTCCACAACTTCTGTCATCCAGTTCAGTGTGCTGTGATGAAGTGGGCTTCAGAAAGTAGCGGGAAGAAGAAAAAGTACTCAGGAACAAGACTCTGGGAAGAAAAGTGCAGGGATACAAACAGGGAGAGCGATGCACACAAGAATGTGGTTCCAGCTACACCCCAACATTAACAGATAACTGCTGATAGAATCTTCCCTTGGGTCTATACTGAACCAAAGACTGACTGGAAGTAACATTATACTGTTGTATAAAAAATCCTGTTTTTTAAAATAGTGGTGAAAGGAGCTAAACAACCAGCAAAGATGACCCTTCTATGCTTTATTGCGTTACCAGAACAGCACAGGCCCAGAGGGCAGATCTTTTCACAAATGGCAGCAGCATGGAGTAACCATGTATAAAATTGCACAGAGGACTCCAAACTAGCTATCCTCAGAGCAGAAGAGAATTAGGACTGTTAAGTACTTTCCAGAGATCAGTTTTACTTCTTCTTTATAGTGACACCAGTCTGATTAAAACAGAAACAGTGAAGCCTTGCCTAGATAAGGTTCTAGCTAGACAGAGATAGCGTATTCTTAGTATATTCACACACATAAATACATCCTGATCCATGACTGAAAGGGAAGCCATTACATGTCATTCCAACATACTTGAAGAATTGTGGCTAGGAAGTCGCAGCTGAGGGATTTTGGCTAATCACCAAGTGAACAATGTCAAACACTGAATGTCTGGACAGTTTCCATTCAAATAACATTTCATCTTGGGCCAACTGTATTTACAAACCAGTGGAACGAAATTTCATACTGTCATTTATCCATTAGTAAGAGACAGCATTACAGCTGGGTAAGAGGCAGGCTCGCTTCTGCATGGAGCTCCCCCAGCTCTCCCCACAGTGATAGCTCCCGCTGAGCCTCACACACCCATTCTGCAGGTCTCCCCTGCTCACGTCTGCACATCTTAGATGGCATTGCCAAACTCAGAGAGGGATTCTGCAGGTATGTGGGCGTATATTGGGGTAATCTTTGACTGGTTACCTAAAATTTGAAGTGCCATTTTACATTTAAAGCTTTACTGAATGTTTCAGAAACAACAGATGAGAAAGGCAGATGTTTGTCCCTACTTGACTTAACATGTGTGTCTGAACCTTCCCCTGCTCTCCTATCTCAGGCAGTGATGGTAAGGAATGGAGAAGCTGTAAAATAAGCCCATAGAACTACACAACAAAAAGAGGATACAGCATACCCTCACATCTTAGTCTTACTCCTTGCTTTCTGCCTTCTCTTCACCTCTGAATCTCTCTCCCTTCATCTGACCTACTTTTCCTTGGATGGTCATCTGTTCTCAGAACAAAGCCACTGCCCCTGCACCTACTCCCTTACTGTGACCTACACCCGAGAGCCTATCGAGGCACGAAATACTCCCAGCTCTGGTTATTGCCAGATTTGTGTAACTCCCCCAACAATGGTGTAGGAAAGCCTGGATTATTTCTGTTGATATTTAAAGCAAAAAGTATTTTTTCAGTAACAAAGGGATAGATTATTTTCAGTAGTATTGTTACCAGGATATCATAAAACAGTTTGACCAGATACTTTTCAATACTTGTCCAGAAATTTCTCCATGTAAGAAGGCATACAGGTCAGTATGACACTGTATCATGAAACTCTCAAGCGAGGTTGCTTTTGAAGACATCACTGGGATTCATCTAACCACAGATGAATTACAGCTGCATAGCTCAGTAGATGAACCAGTTCCACACACAAAAAACTAACCATCTGTTTTAGGCTTAGGTGTACATACAAGTTCGATTCAATGGCATACCTGCATTGGTTTGTAAAGCAAATAGAAGGAATAGAATCATAGAAACACAGAACAGGTTAGGTTGGAAGGGACCTTAGAAGATCATCTAGTTCAACCCCTCCCTGCCATGGGCAGAGACACCTTCCACTAGACCAGGCTGCTCAAAGCCCCATCCAACCTGGCCTTGAACACTTCCATGGAGGGGGCAGCCACAGCTTGTCTGGGCAACCTGTTTCAGTGCCTCACCACATGTCTTCCTTATGTCCAAGAGTAAATGCACTATACAATATCACTTCCACAGCCAATACACAAAGTTTTAATGTTCCTAAGGGGATAGGAAGGAGAGGTCTGTAGCAATAACTAAATCCTCAACATCTTACTTTTATAAGTATTTAAAGCAATAAAGTACTTGAATACCTAGTTTTGTAACGATGGTCTAAACTTGACTTGAGACTTGGAACACGACTTTTTAGTCTGACGAGGGTCAGGTACCTGTGCTGGAGCTGACACTTTGTCATGAGATTCATGTTGCAATACCAAGAATCCCCCGGGATGTGGGTGTGGTGGGGGTCAAGGGAGGGGAGAGGGATTTTTAAAAGATGTAGATGCTGAGCATTGGCAGTGAAGGGGAGTAACGTGATGGCTAATTTCCTCTCACCATAATCTCTGGGCCCCCGCCCCAGACAAATTTAGACCAGTCAGTAGTTAATGCTACCTGGCTTCAGTCATAGATGTCCCCAAACCAGTTGTGTTTTGGTGGAGTACATGGAGCTGTGCCCCCCGCTATGAGCATGTGAGCTCTAAAGCACCGGGACTCCCCAGGGAGTTCTTGGCTCTTTGCTCAGAGTCAGACTGATGGGATGTGCTAGTCCAGAGGCCGAATTTAGTAGTCTGATGAAGAGTTGGACATTTTTAAACACTGGTACTAGTGTCCAGATTCTAACGGGAGGTGCTAATCCAGGGTCGGTTTTACAGGCTATGGCAAAGTGTCAGAAATTGCAACAGCCTGAGCAAACCTTCTAATGTGCCATCATTTTTATTTCAGGGAAAAAAAATAGGGAGGAGAAAAGAAAAAAGTCCAACAAAGATGAAAGCAAGGAGACAAGACAGGAAAGCAAAGGGCGAGCAGCCCGAAGACAAAACCGAGAACAGAGAGAAAACAACAGTAAAACGCAGCCGAAGAAAAGAAAAGCCCCAAATAAAGAACAGAACCTGGCACCCATCGACACTGCACATTAACAGCCCTCCATGATTGTTTAAGTCTTATGATGCTGCTATCTCTACCAGATCGCCCTGACAGGTGCTCCAACCGTTCAGGCCGCAAATGGACAATGCTACCAGTTATTATTAAACTTTAAACAACATTCCAAATACTTCCTATATTCTCCAAGCAACCATAGTTTATTAAAGAGATTGACATGAGCCAAGAAAAAAGATTTCTAAAAATGGGATACTTTAAAACTGTTATATTATATGCTTCCATGCATCTGTAAAAGGCAATTAAGAAACTTTGTATATATTAATAATAGGGTATAAAATATAGCAATATAATAATGAATGACATTCAGATGAACAATGTTCTTTTTCTTTGTAAAATATTTTTCAAGTTATTGTTTAAGTATGAGGCAAGAGATATGTCTAAATCAAAGACGCAAAACGTATCCCTTCATATATTGTACATAAATATTAAGAGAAGGAGGAAAACATTTCTGAAGAGCCAGTAGGAACCCAAGGTTTTATAACCTCTGGTGGAGCAGGATGGGATTGCCCTGCAGTTCCCCAGTCCATGCTCCAGACATGGGTGAGAAACGCCAGGGGAAAGCCAGCAGGGCTTCACAAGCTGAGGGAAAAGAAGCAGAAGCATCTGCAGCTTTGAAGACTGAATCCCTGAGGCAGAGGCGATGGAGCTGAGCTTGAATAGCGCTCTTATCTGTGGGACAACACAATGTTTTCTGGTCTAAACAGTGGTACCGTGTGTGCTGTTTTATGCTTTTTATACCTATGTGTAACTTAAGTCTACATTTCAAATCTTCTGGTGAATGACAAATCGTATTTGTAGGAGACAATGTTGAGTTAATAAAACCCAGAAAAATAGATCATATAAGTATGTGTTTTTCACAGTGATGTTGTTACCTTTTCTTCTGGGGGAGGGAATCATTTCATAGCTTCACAGACGGAAAACGACACAACTTATATCCACAATGTGTGTCTAGTGCAAGGGTATCCACAATGATAAATCTATTGATGGACAGAATTCACAAACTTTCCTCCAATTTTACTTAAATTCTTGTTCTAGTTCTTCTCTCTGACACAGCAGAAGTGAAAATTTCCAGTGCTCAGGGGACAAGCCAAACCCCTTGGTACCACCATATTAGTGGCTAAAGTTACCCACAAATGAAGCACAGGCTATGCTATACCCTGCATCTTTGCTCAGAAATGGATTTACCCTTTACAGAAATATGTTGAGGGACCAACATGCTTCATAGCATGTGTTTCATTGCCATGGTTTCCCCAAGGGCAGCTGTCATAGGGGTAACAGCCTGCCCAGTGCGGCGAGTGGACTACAAAAGGTGGCAGGCAAGCCTTCCCAGCCAGTTCACGTCCCTATTTAACTATTTCTGTTTCTCACAGTGAGTTTGACCTTAAAAAAGTCTCTGCCCAACATTGTAGCCTGTCTCTTAAGCTGAGGAAGCCTGAGTGACAGGCTTCAGTGACTTTTGGAGGAATATCCTAATCATCCAGACAGCAATGCAAGGATAGTTTCCTACATTTTGCTTTGCAAGATCTTTGTCTCTTTATGAGGACGTGTATAGATGCAGTATCTAATAACATGGGTGTTTAAACATCCCATAGCTTGCCTCCAACTTTCACGAGAATTAGTCAAACTTTCTGTAACCAGTCCCCAATTATATGCATATATTATATTTTTGATGGTGGGAAGACCTAAATGCTAAAGGCTGAATTTTACAGAGATGAGTATCATATGCACATAACTCTCATCACATACAATGAAGTCTGAATGGGTGAGAAAGAAAAGCAGGGTGCGCTGAATGCCTGTGAGAGGCAGCTAACAGTGGGAAACTATCTGGCTATCTGTGGGCTCCCAGCTCCAACACACAACTTGTCTACACCCTCCTCCAGAGTGAGCTGGTCTCAGTCTCCCACTACCAATTCTGGCAGCAGCAGTCATCTTCCTCCACCAACATCTTCCCACCTTCTTGGCAGCAGCAACTGAGGAGAAGCTGGTCTCAGAGAAGTGAAGGGCACAGGACCTGTGCTCAGGACTGAGGCTCGGTGTGATGCTAAAGGGAGGCAGAGAGAGGAAAGGAGAAATCCTGCTGCTGCCAGACTCAGAGGCTGGCACCAACAGATGAGATGCAAGTTCTGGGCTGAGTGGGGTTGGCATCACAACAAAAAGTGGCACTCGGTGCATCAAACCCTCCCCTGCAGCTGCAGTCACCCATCTGTCTGGGGTGCTGGTGGACAGATGGGGATGTTCAGCTGCTCAGGAAGGATTTACTGCTCAATTTACTTCCTTTGGGGACAGGTTGTTGGCCAGATGAAGTATCCCTAGTTGGATTCAGCAAACTAGACCACCAGCTGGACCACACAGATAACTGAACCCAGGAGAGCTTTGTCTACAACTCTTAAAACTAATCAGTAGGATTATGTATTTTCCCTGCCTTAATTAAGTATAGGAGTTAAATGGCAAGGGGTTTCTGATGGAAGACAGCTCTTGATAAAAGCACAAGCAAAAAACATAAAAATGAACAAGAGTGTTCAGAGGGGAATTAAAAAGAGGAAAAAGCAAAACAAGGAGCTAATCCCAGAATGTCCCTGATTTCAGTTATTCTCTACAACACTTGGAGGAATCAAAGGAATGCCATTTATCTGTCAAACATAGACAGAAGACTGGAAAAGCAGTATCAAGTAGTTCAAGAGCTACAGATTGAAGGAGAAAAAAAAGGAGGGTGAAAGGAAAAGAAGAGAATTTAGGATACAAATGTGAGCTTTGTTATATACGCTGGCACATAAACCTTTATTACAAACTCGAGCGTGCCTCTCCCTGCTTACACAAGTGGCAGTGACAAGAGAGACAGTTTGTCTTACCAAGAGCAGGACTTGGAATACTATCACTTTTCAGTAAGGGATAAAAATGTAAAAGGAATTTGGCTTGTGGCAGTAGTAATTCATAGCAGTAGTACCTGAAAAACCATGATACAACTTTTCCTGGAAATGATCAAGGGAACTGCCATCATGTCGTTCCCTCCCACGCAGGATAATGTTTGATAATATTTCCTGTAGCCATGGTGAAGCACTAAAAAGTACATCCACTCATCTGGGCAACTAAAAGTTTCTCCAATCCTGGCACTGAATTAAGACTACCCTGATGGTAGGTGAACTACTCCACTGGGACTCCCAAGAAACTGAAGAAGAATATGGACCTTTGTAGGTCAAATATATATTGCAATGACACTTTTTGCCCACCCAGTAATAAATATGTAAAATCAGGAGTCAATGACCTTACATGCTGAGTAAGAGCTAATGGGAACTCTCATAACCTTACTGGAGAAGACCTGATTAAGTACTGCAAGTAGCTGAGACTAAATTTGTGTGAAACTTCTTTCCTGACAATTGCTTCCCAGTTACAAAATACCTCAAAACCTTATGAGTCAATTTTAAGTAATTTCCAGAGGATTATGAACAGAGGAGGATTATGAACAATTTTTCTTAAAATGGGAGCTAAATTGAATGGGTGGTGTCAGCCAAATTCATAGTGTGTTAATTATTAAAGAACAGTTCTGGAATAAAATACTAAGTATCAGTTATGGTCAGTAGATATACACAAATGAGGTGCTATTTCTGACAGTTAAGCGGCTCAGAGAATTATAATCAGTAACAAAGAGGCAGAAAAATGCAAAAAAGCAACTGTTATGGCCCAGGCTTCAGATCTGTCTGACCAAGCTGTAGCTTGTTCTCTTATCTGGCTCCATGTTAGTGAAGACCTGACTAAGGGAATCCAGTGTTAAGGTATCATAAACAGTTTAAGCTCTGAATTGCTGAACGCTTCATTGAAATTGTCCCAGCAGCTTTATTCTGAGCCACCAGACAGATTTGTCAGGCTGATTGATGCACTAAATAAATGACAAGTTTTGCTGTATCCTGTAGTAAAGTGGCAGCAGAAGGACCCATCAGCAGAATGGGACCACCACCATCACCAGTCATCCCCCACAATGAAGGTCTTGTATCATACCCTCTACCAACTGCCTCTGGATACTTGTGGTTGGTACGCTGATGGGAAAGCAGCACATGGATATTGTTATTAATTCAGAAGTATTCCTCTACAGCCCTCATGATTCACTGTCGTTTATTTTTTGTTTCTGCGGTTTTAGGCTCCGAAACTTATTGAAGCCTTTACTTTATGATGCAGCTTGAATGTACCATGACTCCTGTACTTAATTGCTATGCATTGTTATTTTCAGAGACAGCACTGGGTTTCATTCGCATGGTTCATATGAAGTTGCAAGAATTCACACAAAAAAATCTGCACAGCATGACATAACAGCTGATCATGGGAGCCACTCTTCACAGTGACATTCTGCAAGCGTCAGCTGAAGCCACAGTTTCAGGCTTTCCTAAGTCCAACAGAGAGGGTTTGGGCGGTACTGTCACATTTTCAGGCTCAGATCTGCTACTTCATTGCCATTACTTAGCACAAAGCTTACATGGTAAAGACCTTGCACTCTTATGCAGCAAGCACACTCTGCAGTTACACATCCTCAAATAATTCTTCCATATGGCCTTTCGTTCACGGGGGATTAGATTTTTCCTACTATTTTGTAACAAATTGACATAATTAAAAGAGAAGTTAACTCAGCATATTTGTTCACCATTATAATAACCCATCTGTCCCTTACATCTCCCTCTCTCAACTTAGCTGTGATATTCCTAGTGAATACAGGCCTGCTCTTTCAGATCCAGAATGCTAGTTGCATTTGCCTTTGAGAAACAAGAGTAACCATAGATAGGTTTGGCACAGAAATTTCTGGTTTTTCATGAGTAGATGAAATTTTTGTTGATACTGTTCTCTAGAGCATTTGGAGAACTAATACTGACCGTATCAATCCCTCATACACAAGATAGTCATTCAATTTCTTAAAAAACGACCCTCTGCACTCCTACAGAAGGCTGGTTGGAAGAACATCTTGCCTGAGAAACATTTGTTAAACATCTTTTTAGGTATAAAGCTGTCCGAGAATCATCATGCATATGTCAGAAAAGGGACCTTTAAGGATTTTTGAAATTGGCCATTACTAAGTATTTCCTAGGAGTAGTCTTAAAACATATTTCAGCATCTTGTGGCTCTGTTTCTGTCTCAGGCTTACATCATCCAATTTGGGCTGTTCTTGGAAAGTTTAGTAACAGGTACAGTACTCTCCACCTTCCTCTCTCAGTGCACACACACATCTGCACTTACACTGTGCATACATCTAAATTACTTTGTCCTGATTAGTTCGCATAGACGCTGTAGATGGATTCAGTTTGGGGTCATTAACCATTGTCCTTTCTTACTGGCTTTTCTTCAGTTAGGTACAACTATCTTCTGAATTTTCTGTTTCCAGCTGAATTTTTGAAGCTCTGCTCATTGAGGTCACACATAGAAGGAAAGAGAGATCTCACATTCACCTCTGTTCTTACTTCTTCCTCCTGTCTTCTCCACTTTCTGCCTAAGTGTCCTTTGCTCCCCCTTTCTTCTGCACTGCCGCCGTTCCTCTCCTTCTTCTGATCCACCATGGATATCCTCACTGACAAATCTAACTGCTACCTGAGTGGCAAGCTGACTGCATTTGACTTCTGAGTCTCATCTTTTTCTTTCTCTTTACACGTCTCCCTTGCTTATCTTACTTCAGTTGTTTCTTCTTTATGAAGGATATGAAGTAAAGCGAAACCAAACTGTCTTACTACCAGCCTCAGTTGTAATCATGGAGCCTCAGTCTGAGGAAAGGAGGGTAGGGTAAGCAGCCTCTCTCAGAAAAAACTGCCAGCACAACTTTTCTGTAATCAGTACCGTGGAGGAAGAAGAAATTCTGCAGGTACCACAAAAATAGGATGCAATGTAACAGGAACAGGAGGGAACACCAGTTGTCAGCTGGTCTGCCACCTTTGAAAGAGTGATGTGAACCAAATTAAACTAGCAACAGCAACTGCTTTTTCTTGTATAAAGGGAATAAAGCACTAAGATAAATGACCCCAGAATGAAACCAATAGGTTTCAATTTATTTAGTTCTTGATATGCCTATAGAAGGAAACCAGAGATGAGACAAATTAATGCAGAGATGGGAACAGAGAGATGGCTGGCTGCACATAAGCAAGAAGCTGAAAAACATACTGTCACTACTATTTAACCTATGCATGAAATAATCTCTACTCATTCACAGTCTACTCCTTTGCACCTATGGCTAAAAAGGTTAATAAAGTTCTATAGATGTTTGGACAGCCATTATCCAGGGGGAGCTGGTACAGCAGCCTACCCCTTGCACTAGTGAAACAGGTATTTTTCCAGAGCATGAGATTAAGGAACTGCTTTTTTGATTTTTTTTTTTTTGTGACTGAAAAACAGGAGGGATGTTCCCCTTTCTACTTGATGTTATAGCACAAAACACCTGGTTTCACAACTGGCTTGATCCTCACTATTTTATCAATGCACCATAGAAATACACATCAGTCCATAAAATAGGCTTCTAGGAAGAAGGAAGATGTGGATAAAATTTCTTAGGCAAATCAACCTCAAGGATATGTGCTTTTTTTATAAGAAATTACATATTGTTTTATTCTGCTGTCAAAGTTGAACAAAGGTAGAAAGTTTGAGAAACATCTTAAGGAAAAAGCGTAAATTAAAATTATATAGGAAGTTATTTTTCACGGTCATGCTTTGTTCATAAAAGAAACCTCCAGTGAGTAAATGACAACGAAATCTGTCATATAGCTACTCTAATAATTCTGTTCTCTGGAAACAGGATTTAGTTTCAGACAGCAGGAGGGGACTAAAAATGGGTAAATTATCTCCACATGACACTGACAGATATCAGTGTACTCCTACTAGCTATTGGAAGAGTAATGTCCAGAATAAATAATAAACCCCAGGTCATCCTTTTACCACCCCTTTCTCCCCACTGTTAATCCTCAACTAGCTGATGGAAGAGCACCTGGTTTTGCAAACCAGAGACTGAATAGCTGGGCAAGGAGCTGTCACTCACTCTGTTTTTAAACCAGGAGATTTCTTGAACAGCATCCAAAGTGCACAATTCTGTCACTTTTGGTGATGATGCTTCCATGTCAGATGCTTATGTCTTCCTGTCATGCTATTCACTGCCCGTATCTGAGATCTCCCTTCCACTGAAGAGTGACTTTGACTATTCCCAGAGCGATGAGCTTCTATTTTTCCAGATTCTAGTTACTTCTTTCGGAAACACATTTCTACACACCAGCCCCTGCCTTCTGTTCAATAGATGGGCCATATGTAGGATAACTAACCCAGTTCTGCTGAGATCAAGGTCGCATGATTTGGATGTCCCATGTGCATGTGTATGTGCACTGGGGTCAGGGATGGAAGGACTGGTGGAGACTGGATTTTGGATCAAATCTCTCTGAAACAGGCAGGACATTAAATGAGCCACAGGTATGATTTTAAACACCTTGAAAGCCTGTGAGGGAGCATTCATACATCTTAGTCTCTTGCAGTTATCCCTGAAATGAATCCCAAGAGCGCAGCCTGACCTCTTGGGCTACAGGTCTGGCCCATTTCTACATGTTTGCAATATATCTTGTTATTTCTGTATCATTCTCCTCACCACAGATGTTCAGCTCACTTCCTAATGGGATTTGTAATAAATGAAGAGTCTTCCTGAATGTTAATTAAGTTGTTTACATTATTGTTAATGAATGGTAAGGGCTGAGCCACTCGCTGTTCTCCATCCTGACAAATCCTCTTTGGAGTATATTTTAGTAATAGCTCTCTAGATCATCTTAAGTACAAGTACATATTCTACTCTTTATGACTCCTTTTACCTTACTGGCACTATCTGAGCTCCAGTAGTGCATCAAATGATGTAATTAGCATCTCTCATCTGTGGTTTCTTTTCACATCCCGTTTCCTATGACCTTACATTTGCTGTGCCTAATGCATTACTGAAGTCTAGACACATTGTGCTTGCTGCTTAGAGGGAAGGAGAAAAGAGAACTAAGTATTCTCGTGGTAGTGGAAATCTTGCTTGAGAGATCAATTTCTTGGTTTGGTTTGTTTTGCTTTTTTATATAAGGGCGGAATGTCAACATAAGACAATTTCTTAAGCACATGCACCCTGAGACGTATATTTTCAAAATTAATCCCAGGGGAAAGAAAAGAACAATAATTAAAAGTGAGTATTTGAAAGTCAGCTGGGCACCTTAATCTGAGATTCTGGTACACCATTAGGGGGCCATCTCAATATGAGATCTTAAGAATGAAGCTTTTAGAAAGACTTAGAAGTTTTATTCAGCCGAGATACACTTGCTCAGGGGTAAG